>NC_056749.1:311083709-311261209 GCF_019279795.1 Protopterus annectens | reverse complement strand
CGTCCTTCTAGACTTCTTCAGGTCTGTGTACAAGAACCCTAAAAACTATCTGTAAAAAATATATATAATTGTATAATTAGTTAGTATTGTTATTGCACATCATTTTGAATAAAGTGGAAAATAGAGAACCAGAAAAAGAAAAAAATAATAAGAAAAAAATGTATGATGATGGAAACAAAATATACACTTAAATTACAGCTGATTTAAAATGGTATTTAAAACCAACTGGTAGAATAAAATAAAATTAGTCATGTAAACAATGTGGCAATTTCCTAAGTTCCAGTGCACTTTTAATTGAACAGTAGTAGTTTAGTCAAAGCTTCCTAAAAGAGTTCAGCTTTAATTGCCACATGAGTTAATGTTTCTCCAGAATATTAGGGATGTCTCCTTCAAGATCACCCATGTCTATATGAAATGGAACTTAAAACCTTTGTGTCTTTTATCAAGAGAAAGGAGGGCTATACATAATTTAGTATTCACAGAGATAAAGCCACACATCCCCCCAGAGCCCCTGTGGGGGGGCATACATATTTACTTAGATGTTTACAATATTCCTGTCCACTCTAAATCTGTTAAGTATCTCCTGATCATCAAAATGATGATGAGTTATTCTCTGTCTATATCTTCATTTTCTTGGTCAGTCAATTACACTGGGCACAAGCAGCTTTGGCTTGGCGAAAACAAGCAGCTCATACCAGGAACAGCAAGGGGAAAGTTTATTTATACATTGTAAAGCAGATAAAAAAGGAGTGAGTCTGTCTTTTTTAATCAATCTGCTTGATTGCATGGAAATGCATCATCTTGTGACTAGGAATTGCAAGCAGGTGGGGCAAGGATTTAGTAGCACATGCGGATTTTTATATTTTCTTATTTGCATCTCATTAATAGCATTTGCTTAAGTTTATTTACACCCACCCTTGGACTTTTTAACTAGAACAATATAACACTTCATTCCCTGGAAATTATAGTAATAATTCTGATCTGTGGAATTTATTTATGGAATTTATAAAATCTATAAATAAATCTAGATGCAGTAATTTAGAAAGATATATGTCTTTGCTTGCATTTGTGTGAATGTTGGTGTGTATAAACAGACATGTATGTTTGTGCATTAGGTACACAGATTGTAACACCTTACTATACACCTCAGTTTCAGTAATGAGTTTCCTAGTACATGTCAATTTCAAATGCTTATAAGCATGTATTGCAAAGAGCCACACCTCAGAATGTTGGGAGGCTTTACCACGTCACCGTTTGATAGTAAATCTACTTATTTTGAGGATGCAGCACATTACAGCTACTGAGAACAATTTATTTTACTTTAAAGTAAAGTATTCTCTTTTTTTGTTCAATCTGATGCAAGCAGTAAGTTTAATTTTAGGATGTGGAACAGCAAAATGCCTCACTTAGAGGCATGTGTGTTTTTATGTCATGCAAATACTTTTTCAAACCAAGCAACAATGCAGATTAAGTTTGCAAGTGGAAAATTGATTTTTGTTAAAGATTATTTTACATAAATACTTAAATTACAGACAACACGTCTACTAATATGTATATTTTTACTTTATGGTTGCAGCTTTCCATTGCCTCTGTCCATAACTGATCCAAACTGTACAGTCAGGTAGTTGGCAGGTTGTGTGTTTGATGTCAGTTGTACAAGCTGCAGTAATTTGAGATCTCCTCAGTAATCCTGCACCCAGTGAGTCTGTATCAAATAATTGAACAGCCACATTGTCGAGTGTCATCTCAACGAAAGTACAGTCTGTCAAACCTCCCACCCTACACTAATTATATATACTAAGAGATCATACTATAGTGGGGAAATGGCAAATTTTCCGATCCCTACTGTAATGTGATCTCAGTCAGAAAAGTTTGATGGCTTTTCCCTTTTTTTAATTTTTTTTTTTTTTCTTTTGGGTTTCCTAATACCATGATGGGAATGGACTCCAGTCCTGTCAAAGTACAATTAAAGTTCATGAAATTAGTATTGTTTCAATCTTTGATGTCAGCCAGATGTGCTCTTTGCAATACCCGCAACGTGCCCAGTATGATGACTCATGCAATTCATACAGAGTTACATGAATTGGTAGCATATCTAAATATTATTGTAGATTCTTTTTTATAAGACCCATTGCTCCTACTACTAATGGAACTGTCTAGGTATCTTTCTTTCACATTTCTTGTTTCTGCCTAAAAATCTTGATATTTTATGACTTTGCATCTTTCTGTGTGCAAGACACTGTAGTCACTGGGTGTGGTGATTTCAATGATCAGTGCTACTTTTGTCTTTTCTAACATCTGTCTTTTGAACTGTTGGTAATGGGTGACCCCATGGGATGTAGACATCATTTTCTATGATGCTTTGTGGCTCATGCTTCCAGTTTTTTTTTCATTGTTTTTTCAGCCACTTCAATACCATAATATTTGCACAATCCCCAGTGCGACAGTCTTGCCACATTATTATGCCTTTCAGTATATAATCCTTCTGCCATTAGTATATCACAATCAGCAATGAGGTTTGCAACTGTTTTCAATTCTGTAATACAAAACATTTGTTTATCTGTTTCTCCTACATGTTCAATGGACTTTGTAAATCAATGTGTGCGTAGCTCACTGTCTTGGGCCACCAATATTAACCATTCATCACTTGCTTTGAATTCACCTCTCCTTAACCATTCCTGCATTAATTCCTGACCCAACCTGAGGTTCTGCCAGAAGATCTCTATACTTGCAGCTATATTTATGAAATTCTCACATTTCTTGTCTTCTCATCTGGTCCTTTACCTTGTATTCTTTTTGAGGGTTTTTTTTTGGCACATTCAGTTGATGTCTGATTTTTATCTACTTCTAGTTTGATTTCCATTCCTGCTTGACACCGATATGTTTCTGCTAGACTAAGTAGGGAAGTCATCTTAAATTTATTCTCCTCATTTTTTAAAACTTTCACTATGTTTGGGTCTTGTAAGGTCAGCAGATGTGTGCAGTCCCAGAATTGCAGATCTATACATGTAATCAATTTCAAGGAGGCCCATCCCTCCATTTTAACAGGGAATATATAATCTTAGTATACACTGATTTTTATAAATCATTTGGTGAGCATGAAGCATCCTTCTTGTTTTCCTGTAAAATCTATCCAGCACATTTTGGGGCCAGTCAGTCACTCCAAAACTATAAGTTAGGACAGGAAGAGCAAATTGGTTTATAGCTTGAATTTTGTTCCTAGATGCCAGTGCTGTTTTCTGGATTAATTTGTCTTCTAAAGTATTTTATTTGCATTTGTTCCTGTTTTTTGTTAATCCTTCTTCAGTTCCCAAATATTTTTACACTCCCTCTTGCTCACTTTCTTTTATCTCGCATTCTTGTTTCAAACTAATATTTTCTTGGTGCTGCAATTTTCCTGCTTTAATGGTTGCTTTTGCACATTTATCAAGACCAAATGACATTCTTATATCATCTGAAAATGTTTTGACAACTTGCAGTTGTTTCAATTCTTCATCTGATGAGCTGTACAGTTTTAAATTATTGATAAAGATAAGATAAGAAGTCTTTACACTTAGTTGTTTTCTAGGAGCCAAAATATAGCAATGACCTAAGCTGTTAAGTAGACAGCTTAATGGGTCATGGGCAACACAGAATAGCTGCAGTGACGGGGAGTCACCCTAGAATAACTCCTATTAAATTTTTATCCCTGGAATAATAATTTGTCCTTTATCATTGCTTAATTGCAAAGTGGTCTGCTACTGTTTCATGGTCACTGTAATGTAGCTGATCCGTATAAGCTGTATCTTATACATTTTAAGCAGTCGTTTATTCATGATTGTGGGATACTATCAAATGCTTTTTTGTAGTCAATCCATGCCATACTTAAGTTCTTCCCCTTGTTACAGTTCTCCACTATGACTTTAACAACAAATGATTCTTTGTTCCATATGACTTTCTTATTGCCCTTTTGTGCTAATTGCCATAATTGAGTTTTCTTCTAAATAACTATAAACTCTGTCTGCATCAATTCCTTTGTATAATTTATTTGTCGTCAGAGGGCAAGTTATTGGTCTGTAATTTTTAGGGTAGCTTGTAGGTTCACTCTTAAGTAGGAGCATTGTTGTTCCTGTTAGCCAGGTTGGTGTCTGTTCTTGGTGTACACATAAATAGTTCTTACTCATGGCTAAATCTTTGTGCAAATATGTTAATACTTTTAAACATAAGTTAGGTACTGCATCTGGACCTGGGGATTTCCAATTAGAGGCTTTAGTTAACTTTTTTCAATCCTTCTGGCTGTTACTTCATCCCATTTCATATCCTGTACCTTTAAACTTCTTATTTTTTTCTTTTACTTCTATCCATTTAGCATCTTTATGTTCCACATGATCTTCATAGATACTTCTCCAAAATGTATCCATTTCTTCATTTTTGGTGTCTTTCATTTCCTTTCATCTTGTTTCCCAATTCTCTATAAAACATTTTTGGGTCATCAATAAATTTATTTTTATTTATTTTACATTTGTTGACCGGGATAGTCCAACTGGATACATGTCCATTTTCAGCGGAGGCTCAGGGAGAAAAGCTCCATAGGATGTATAGAAAATTACATTTAGAAAAATACACTTATAGAGGAATAAGAATACATAGACTTACAAAGGGCAAAACATGAGATACATTGAAAGACTTACAATGGGCAAAATATATTAGTCGGTCATCTGGTTACATTGGAACAAACATACGTTGATACAGACATTAGTCAGTCATATGTTTGAATAATAAATTACACAGACATTATGGTCTATCTGAAAACAGAGCAAATTTGGTCACTACATGTAAACCCTGGACAGTACAAGGGTTTAGTACAGAGACATTATGAGAGTTAGGAGAGTATTTAATCAGGGTTAGTACAGGGGCATAACCAGTGTGTTTTAAAATATGTCCTAAGATTTTTTTTGAAAAGTGTTAGAGAGGGTTCAAGATTAAGAACTGCTGGTAGAGAGTTCCATGTTTTGCTGACAGAGTTGGCAAACAGGGAGTCTCCATTGCTATTACTGACTCTAAGAGTTTGAGCCATAAGTCTTGCGGATGAGTGTAGAGCTCTAGAGCTACTATGGGGGAAGATAATGCTGTTTAATGCAGGAGTATTTTCAGGGTGGTTGAGTGCTTTATGGGCTACAATTAGCTGGTTATATTTTAAAAGGCTAGGAAATTCCAGACCATCTAGGAGTTTAGGATTAGTGCAATGGTGAGTCCTATATGCCAAGCCTGTAGCAAATTGAGCTATGTGGTTGTAGCAACTTGAGAGTTTATTAAGAGAGGATTTGTTTAGGTTGGCGAGTTGTGGAGAGGCATATAGCAGGGCAGACAGAAGATGAGATCTAGCTGTGGTTGTCCTGGCAAGTGAAGTGAGAAAGGGCTTAATCTTGTAAAGGGAGCAGAGTTTCTTATTAATGGTTTTGATAGTGTGGTTAACATGCAGGTCATATTTGAGATTATCTGTAATGACACCTAAGAGTTTGGTGTGGGTATCTGGGGAAATCAAGGTCCCATTGTTAAATGTAATATTGAAAGATGGAGATGTGGACTTACAGGAGGGAGTGAAAAGAAGTAATTTTGTTTTTTTGGGATTGAGTAGCAGCCAGTGATTAGCCAACCAGTTTTCAAGAGAGCTTAAGGTATTCTGAGTTAATGTCTTAAGTTTAGTTTCTGTGGAGGCAGAGCAGATTAAGGTCGAGTCATCTGCATACTGAATGCAAGTAGCATTTGGAATGACTGTTTGAAGGTCATTTATGAAGATGGAAAAGAGAAGGGGACCGAGTATGGATCCCTGGGGGACCCCAGGGGAAATGGGAAGGTAGGTTGACAGTTTGTCCTGCCAGAGGACGGCCTGTTCTCTACCCTGCAGGTAAGATTGGAACCATTGGATGTTATGGCTTTTTAAAAGTAGTGCTTTCAGAGTATTGATGAGGAGCTGGTGATTAACCATATCGAACGCTTTCGAGAGACCTAGGAAGATGGATGAAGACAGTTTATTGATTCTGTTAAGGTTTATAGTATTAGTAAAAGATAGGAGGGCTGTGGTGGTATTATGATTAGGTCTAAAGCCATGCTGAGAGTCAATCAACAGCTTGGTTTGCATAAGGTGGGCTATGAGTTGTGTGTGGACACATTTCTCCATAATTTTGGCTAATGGAGACAAAATAGCTATGGGCCTGTAGTTAGAAAGCTCAGTGGAGCTACCCCCTTTATGGAGAGGAATGATATGTGATATTTTCCATAGGGAGGGGATGGTGGCTTTGGTGATAGTTCTGTTGATAAGTAATGGTAGGTTTTAATTTTTTTAGGAGGACTCAGATAAGAGTCGTAGATACTGGTTGGAGGCTAAATGTTGGTTGGGTTGTGGGCTTCGGTAGGTCTGAGAAGGAGTGGTTAGAGGTTAGTTGGTTAGCAAGTGACTGAACTGTTTCAGTGAAAACACTGTTGAAGGCATTAGCTGTCTCCTCAGGGGAGTTTTAGCTGTGGGTACAGGGGCTTGGGGTGGTAGTTTGACCTGAGCAGAGGAGTCTGTTGACTCCTGCCCAGAACTTTTAAGGATTGTTGTGGTGCGTTTGTGGAAGGAGGCAGTAGTAGTTCTTTTTATCTAGTAAGATTGATTTTTTTATATAGTTCCTGAGCTGTGTGTATTGTAGGTGGTCTACTGGGTCCCTAGTTGAGCACCAGGTGTCCCAAGCTTTATTTTTGATTAGAATTTTTGTTTTGGTGTCTTTAGAGAGCCAAGGGGCCTTTTTATTTCTGACTCTGATGGTATGGGTAGGAGTGTGAGATTCAAGTATTGTAAGGAATTTAGTATTAAAGTAGTGAACTGCATTGTCTAATGGGAGGTGTTATTTTTTGTTCCTGATAGTTTTAAGGTTTGATTGCTGGGGAATGTCAGACTTATGCTTGATCACGTAGGTTATAAAGTGATCACTTGGACTATCTGGAATAATCGCCACTTTATAAATTTGGGGGGTGGTTATTGACAAGGATCCATTCGATGATGCTCTCTTTATTGTTGGCAATAGTTATTCTGGTAGAGGAGGTTATGATCTGTGTGAACCCTAGTAACTTCTCATGATTTGAGGGTGATTCTGAGGAGCATGCATACCAGTCGATATTCATGTCATCAAGGATAATTGTTTCATGGGGCTGGGTGAAGGATATCCAAGTGAGGATGCCCTATAATGTGCCTGCATTATTACTAGGGGGAATATATATGCAGACAATGTTTAAGCTTTTATTTTTGTTGATTATTAGTTTGGCTATTAGGATTTCTGCATTGCTAAACTGGGGTGTTACTGATATAGCCATAGTAATATTTTGTGATTTTTTATATAGTAAGGCTACCCCTCCACCTTTCCTGGTTGTGCGGTCAACCCTAAGTATATTGTACCACGGAGGTAATACTTCATTGTCTTTTGTTGTTGGTTTTAACCAGGTTTCTGTTAGACACAAAATGTCAGGAGAGTAAATTTCTAACAGAGCATGCAGATTATGAATATTGTTGTTAATGCTTCTGATGTTTAGGTGACAGGCTAGAAGAGATTTCTCGTTCCTATTAGAGTAATGTTGGTGTGATTTATTTTGTGGGAGTTATGTGTGGTGATTGGGGAGGGACCTGGGTTTGGGTGGATGTCCCCGTCCAGCATTAAGTTATACGGTAAGCTGGCAACAAGTTTTCGTATTTTGTTAAGGATTTTATAAAAGTATTTTATTTTTGGGTTGATGTATTTAGGCCTTATTGGTTGTAAGTGGCAAGGGTTTGGGGGGTAAAGTTTGAGGTGGTTTGGGAGGTAGTTGGAGTTGTTAGTAATGGGTAGAGAAGTTATTTGGGATTTTGGGAGTTGAAATCCAGTGAGGTGTTGATTTTCATAAATGGTAAGCAGGTAGAATAAGAATAAGAGTGGCAAGAAAGAGGATATTATCATCGATTTGGGTGAAGACATCTTCACTGTCTGGGGAGGATTATCACTAAATTCTAGGATTGGAAATTTTTAGTGGAGTAGGCCTGATGATAGTAGGTAGGATAGCATCAGGTGTGGTAGCCTAGTCAGGGGTGGAGGATGTCATTAGTGACTGTTTGAGTCACTGATTGGTAGAAGAGAAGTGGGTGAGGCTAATGGCAATAAATTTGACACCCCTGGGGGTGGGTGGGAATAAGGGGCAGGGTGGGCCACAGAGTGAACCCGAGCGAAGCAGGGCTTTTACCCAAGCACAAGGTTCCTGTGACTGGTGCTTGCAAGGTAAGTAATTCCACAGTAAAACTGTGTATTTTTAAGTTTAGAACTGACCATTAAACTTTAGTACCTTACCCTTTCCATCGACCAATTAATTGGTTTTATAGTAGCTTATGCAAGGAGTATGAGGACTTTAGGGCAGTGCCGTGGACCCAGCCACGTACATAACATTCAGAGCAGTTGTTCGTTTTAACTTTACATTACATTTAAAAGTTTTAAGTATTAACCTGAGGCAGTCCCTATGGAGCAAACTGTAAGAGTAAGCTGTTTAGGTGAATAGGTTGGATTACAGCTGGTGGGAGGCTCATAAATCACGACAGCCTTTCAGTGGGAGCTTGCTTATTTTGTATGTTTCCTTTATATTTATCTGCGTATCTTCTACGTTTTTTCCTCCTGTGCTGAGATTTTTAGTTTATTTGCAATAGTCCTTGATAGATCCTGATCTGTTCTGATACTGCACATTGCTTTTATCCTGTCTATCTTTCTATGTATTTTTGTTGATCTGTTCCCTCTTCTATCCTCTTCTAAGAGCGACACTGCTTGGCTTAATTGCTCTATAGTTTTCTCTCTTTGATACTTCAATGATAGTATTTGGTTTCTTCCCTTCATTTCCCTCACTACACACTGTTCTTGTGGTATAACTTTATCAGTTATTAATTTTTCTACACAGTAATACATCCTGTTTACTTCTGTTATATTGCATTCATCTTTATGGGCAGACCCTAATTACTGTATTCATTTATTTTATCAAACTTCTGATTTTTGGCGTTTTAGTGACTTTCTGCAGTCTATTTCTTTCATTGATCTTTATCTATCTATATTTAATCAAGCAACTCTTCTCTTAACTCAATTTCTACTAAACTGAGGACACATTTTTTTGTTTTCCATTTCCTGTGAGCATTCTGTGGAAAGTTCTATAATATCTTCCTGTGACAAATTCTCAATTTCATCTTGTGCCATCCATTGCTCTGTCATATGGGAACTCACTGGCCTGTCACTCTTCAATATTGATTACATCAGAGTCAATTGCTTGCAGTGTTGATGAGATGATACATTAGATAATGTGGCTGTTCGATTATGTGACATAGACCCTACCCAGTTTACAATGTTATTGTAAAAGCAACTGTAGTTATTAATATCATATGCTTACAAGGTTCCAAAACTGACTTCTACATAGGGTTGAGCATTGTCCAAGCAAAGTGTCCATCTTGTTTCTTCTACCAAATCCCCAATTAAACTCATTAACACCAAAAGTACCTGTTGTCTTTGCAATATTCCTGCCTCTAAATGGAAAGCAATCTAATATATTCAATAGCATTTACTGACAATGTTAGTTAAAATGAGGCAAGGCTGACAGGGCAGCATTATCAGGTAGAAAGCTACTACTGATGACTAACCTAAGTGGGACCAACATGTATATTAACGAATTCAGTCACAAAAATCAACAGGAACACATTTGGAAATGAGTGCCTACCACTGGTTCTTTGATTTGAAATTATCTTAATACAATATTCTTCCATTATGACCAGAGTGTTTCTGATGTAAATTAAATATGCCTAATTAGAGAAGAAAATTTAACATTTTTCAATATTCAGATAGACCTTTATAAAAAATGTGGTAATTTAACCCTGATTTTTAGCTTTAAAGAATGTTTTTCTCTACTTAGACTGCTAAAATCCTGCCACCCATTAAAAATGTATTGTAATTCACAAAAAGATATTTAATAAATGAATTTGGGAGTTTTCAGCTATACATGGGAATCCAAAAAAGGTAGACTAATTTGAAAACGCATTAGGAGGAATTCTCTCTCATACTACATAGGGCATTACAGCAGAAAGGAGTCAGCTTCAGTGTTGCATATGTGCCAAGTATAGAAGTTCATTTTAGATGTACAAAATAATACTCCAATGCTTTGTGTATAATTGAGCAGGAAGATTCTAGGCCTCTGTGCAATTTGTGTTATCTATAACACTCATTAGAAACTCTTTTTAGTGATCCAAGCTGACAGACATAACAAACGGACTTAAATCAAACATACAGGAAGAGAACAAGTTACTGTCACGAAGAGATTCAGGATGATTTATATTCTGGCTGGTTCATTTTTAGTTCACAAAAGGATTACAAACCACTAATGGTAATGAGCAATAAGCTCCAAACTCATGAAAATGCCACATATGACTCAGAGGATGAAGCTCACTCATGAGTGCATAATAATACACATATTCCATTCTGGATTTCTGGAATGGCTGTAAAGAGTGGGAGAAAGTAGTGTTCCCCTATGAGATCTTCAAATGCTATTGCATGGAATCAGTGAAAAATAATGATAAATCAAGGCATGTATGTGCCATTCAAATTAATGGCACAGATTTAAGATTTTATTTTTTGGAGGGAGGTCAGGTGTACTCGCCATTTGATGACATTCCTCACACACCCTCAAATTTACATATACCAACTCCATTGTAACCCAACCTCCTGGTAAGTAAACTCCACAGAACCATGCAAATAATAGTAGTTATTGCTGTAATATAAGCAAGCAATTGATTTATGAAGAATCATGATTCAGGGACACCCATACACAGGCTAAACCAATCAGAATTGTACTTCACTTTAGTAAATCAGCTGCCTCTGAAACATCAGCCATCAGTACTACAGCAACACTTAGCTATAACTTACTCTACTCTGATATGCCCAAAATTAGTACTCTTCAACCCCTGCAACTCTTTCATATAATAATAATCAATTGACTTTTCTCTTCATTACAGTTATATTACAGGCTATACTATTTAACTAATGAACAAGCTGTTTCTTATTACTAAGATCCCTAGATATCCACACCCCACACCCATTAAGGAAACCACGGTAAAAAATTTCTCCAAAGCCAACTTCATGCTTCTTAACTCAGAAGTGGTGAACTTCATGACATCCATGCAGATGGACAATACAGTTACGACTACTGAATCCTACACAATTGCACTTTATAAGTACTTACATGAGTGCATGGATCATGCTATCCCAAACAGAACCTGTAATCACGGCTGCACAGGTAAAAAACACACTCTCCAAAGCCAAGAACACAGCATCCTTGGGACCAAACAACATCCCAGGCTGCGTTCTACATGAACTACAGAACGAACTGGCACTCCACCTAAGTACCATGTTCAATCATAGCCTCACCTCAGGCTTTGTGCCCACTGAATGGCACACAGTGATGGTTATCCCACTCCACAAGGGGGGAGCCACCACAGACCCCGGGAACTACTGCTCCATTAGCCTGACGAGCCTGGTCTGCAAGGCCATGGAACATATCATCATGGAACTTATAAACAAAGAAATTGGTAATGTCCAAATTCTGGACCCCACCCAGTTCGGGTTTGTAAAAGGCAGATCATGTCTCCTAAACCTGATAGGCTTCTTTGAAGCAGTCACCAAAGCTGTAGGCAAGGGTAAGGTGGTTCACACAGCCTATCTAGATCTTGCCAAAGCTTTCGACACCATTCCCCACTCTGGAATTATAGATAAACTCACTAAACTAGGTATAAATCTCTATGTCACAAGATGGGTTGCTAACTGGCTCACTGACAGAACCCACACTGTGAAAGTTGCAGACTCCAAATCTGACTTCAGACCAGTGACATGTGGAGTATCACCGGGTTCAGTCCTGGGTCCTCTCCTGTTTGGTATCTACTTCTCTGAAGTACAGGCTAACACAGAAGGTCTTTTGCCAACGAAGTTTACAGATGACTGCAAACTAGGAGCCATAATCAAAATTCCTAATGATGTGGACATCCTACAAAAGGGCCTCACTGAGACAGATGCCTGGTATCAAAGCCATGGCCTCAAGCTCAATGCCAAAAAGTGTATTGTCATCCCCTTTGGTAGAAACTCTGTACCCATAAACTATAACATATGCGGAAGTAACACTGAAAGTGTGATAAGAGACCTTGGGACACAGGTGGACAGTAGTCTGTCCTTTGATAATAACATCGCCACAGTAGTCAGGAAATCCCTCTATGTGGATCACCTCATCACAAAAGGTTTCTTATCCAGAAAAAAAGAGGTCATTGTTCCCCTCTAATCATCACTCATTAGACCCATTATAGAGTACAACGCTGTTTTGATATGTACCTCACAAGACATCTACAACAACTGGAAAGGCCAGAGAAATACCTCACAAAGAGGTATACCGGCCTCAAAAAGATGCCCTACGCAGACCATCTCAAAAAACTCCAGCTTTACTCTGTCACATATCGCCTACTCAGAGGTGATCTCTGCCTAACATACAAAGCTATGTCAAACCCAGAGCTGTTAGACATGCTCCACATCAAGAAGTCCCAATCCCTCCGAGCTACATGATCTAGGGACCTAAACCTTGTCACCACAATAAACATAACATGCCAAAGAGATTCCTGTTCCAGCAACTTCCCATACTCTGGAATAAATTACCTATCTATATCAAACAAAGCTCCTCATTAGTACTCGTCAACAAAAATCTTGATGATTGGATGGGAAATAGGAAATTCACTCCAGGGATCACTTCTGTGGCTCTGCTCGACAGTGGCACAGGAAAATAATTTTCTTGGGTGGCAAAAATCAGGGTACCTTTTTGGCTGGGCTTGTATAGGCCCTAGAGCTGATAGCCTAGTACCTACCTATGAACCTATAAGAATACAGGCAGACTAAAGGTCATTTCTAGTACCACATCCTAAGAACTGATAGGCTGTTTTAAATACCCCTGAATTTACCTACAACCTAAGTGACACATATATTGCTCCTACTCATTCTGTCATATTTCTGTACCCTTGGTGGCAGATGGCCATCTTAAGATACTTGCTGCTGGCTAATCCATTCATACAGCCTAAACTTGTTCTTAAACACCTGCCTTCCTTTCTGCAGCCTAGGTATTGGATGGCATATGCACCTCTTCTTCTAGTTTCTATTTCTATAGCCTAGGAGGCAGATAGGCTGTGTACATACATCTTGTCCTATCCTGATAACCTAGGAGGCAGAGAGTCAGCTTATACACCACTTCCCCTATTTCATACTATTTCATCAACCTGTTCATAGGTCCATTAAATATCAGTGCACAAGACAAAACTAACCTATCTTTCTCATACATAAAGTAATTTCAGGATTCTTACAAGTCAGCTCACCATGTCTAACGTTAGGCTGTCTCTATCACTGTGCTTTGTTTCTTCTCTTTCTATCTTTGATCTCACTGTCTGCATATTATCGGATTCCAGACCACCATCTATCACAAGTGAAACCAATCATTCTCATAGCACCTTCCACTTCCAATAACAGTTTTACAATTACAGTATTATCCTAAAACTCTAACCCATACTACAACAAAAATACCTGATCAATACATCATTAATAAAGCAACCCCCCCTTCCAAATAAGACCATAAGATAATTGCATTCAAAGTTATTCTATTTTCTACTTAAACTCCTTAAATCGGGAGATGCTCACTCAAACCCAGGCAAAGAGATCTTCCCAGGATTTACCCACATATAAATTTGTAAAATTGCCTTACTTATTTCTTGCAGGCTTTTCTAGACTCAAACCCACCACCTACAACAGACCCCCAAATGAAATCCAAACTCTGCAAATTCTAACTGAATTTAAATCTGATTTAAGAAAGATCCTCCAGAATGAAGATCAGTGCTGCTGCTTAAATGGTTAACTATCACAAGCCATAAAACAGTTCAGTGTCCAAGTATTATCTCAGTCATTCTCTTTACATATTATATTTATTTGAAGTCTTAAATAGATATACATTTTCTAGACTAACTTTCATCTCTACACCAGTCTAAGTAAATTTTATGAGGTTCTCCAAATGTGTCAAATGTATTTTAATACTACTGCCATTTGGTTTTACCATGTTTTCCACTGCAGTCTTTCTATGCATTATTTCTTTCTGTGTTGTTTTTCTTCATGAATTGCCAATGTAGGATTAATCTTGCATATATTGTATATACTATACTATACAATAATAGCTCATTACTATTTAGAAATTAGCATTCTGATTGTATAGATCAACCAGCATACCTGTTGTAAATTGAGCATATCTGAATAAAAAAAAGTCCAGTCGCTAGGTGCCATTAAGCAGACAGACTTTCTTCTATTTGTGTATTCTAGAGAGGCATACCTCTCAACTGTCCAGGTTTTCATAGAATGTCCACATTTTCACCTTATATTTTTGGTAGTTCTTCATGAAAATGTATGTTTTCTTGCAAATCACTTAGGAGTGAAATCAGTAAGTAACATCATGCATTTCGTTTCAGACAATGCAGGTTAACACAAAGCTTGTTGTTCTAGCAGCTTTTTATGTTTATACGTACAACATTTACTATCAGTTTCTTTTTGGGAGCCTTTGTCCCTGTTATTTAAAGCTTTGTCCACATTTCTAGAGATAAGATGTTGAGGTACATATGGAGGCCAGATCAAATAAAAGAAAGATCTGGTTGTTGTTGTTTGTCTTTCGGCTTTTCCCGGTTAGGGGTCGCCACAGCGGAACTCCGGTCCGCTGATGATTGGCAGTTGGTTTTTATGGTGTTGAGTTTCCAGCCTGATGCCCAACCTTCAGTAAAGGCACGCCCATTCAACGCATGTCTTTCAAATGCCCACTCGACCGTGGGGAGGACATGCAGACTCCACATGGAAGGCACTCCCAACCCAAGCCAAGAATCGAACAGGAGAACCTCTTGCTGTGAGGCAACAATGCTACCGCTGCACCATCGCGGAAGTCAAAAGAAAGATCTGGTACATTCAGCAAAATGAAACATACCTGACTTTATTTGTGTTTCTGCCCTGTCTCTCTCACTCTCTCATACTTCTTAACTGTATGGATTTTATAGTTTAAAAAACAAAAACAAGCAATGGTGATATTCCTTTTTTTGTTGCTTGATTTCAACAGCACCGATGTACTGTGCAAGAATGGGAATATAACTTGCATACCCATGCGCAGTACATCAAAAAACTCAGAAGAAGATATTATTTAAGAAAGGTAAGCAATTTCTTTCTTAAATGTCATCATATAATAGCAATAATAGAGTTGTGGGTGTGGGTATATGAAGATTTACTCATGGATGGCTTTGTTTAACCACTCTGGCTTCGCCCTCCTGATCAAACTACACCAAGTTTGGGTAAATCCTGATATACCCACCCCCACCCATTAGGTATTGCTTAATTACTCAATGTTATGTACTGGATCATGGTTGAAAAGTCTCAGATCATCAGCTTGCCTACATGGTTAACAAATGGTAGAAATAAATAACTGTTTTCTTAATATTTGGAGTTCCCATAATAAAATAGATTGGTTCCTCACACATTTATACAATAGTTCCTGGTTACTAGCCACTGCTGTTTTGATATAAAATTCTCATCTGTTGCTCTACATAGATTAACAGCCCCCCCTCCCCCCAGCTAAATTCTAAATAAGCAGTCAAAATTACTTCCTTAAAGATAATGAAAATGAAACAATTACCCTGAGCAGAGCAAAATGGGCACTTATAAAATGAGGCACTGATATACGGCATCAACTTCTTGCAGAAGATGGAAACCAACAAACTGTACCATCTTTCAAGACCTCCTGTAATATGATTCCTGGGCATCGATTAAACCTGCAATATAGTCTGTTCCACAGAATACATCTACTGTTCTGCTACTTATGGAGGATGCATTGTTCTGCTATTTGGTGCATAATCCTTGCTGAGTTGTTGTTATAAAACTCTTATGAGTGCATATTATTATTCATTTTTTAACTCTAATGTAATTACATTATTTCCTCTTTTACATTTCATTAATGTGTGCGTTAATTCTCTTACTACTCATTGTATCTTAGCCTTTAAAGGCCCTGTTCATTGTTGAAAAAGCATCTCTTGACCAGCCCACTTTCACAGTTACCAAAATGGAATAAAAAATATATAAGTAGTATTTTCATGATATGTTCTCATGATGGCAGGCCTTGATTTTAGGTAAAGTTGGTGCTTCTCCCTACATGGGCTGACATGACTTTGCAGAAAATTATCAACAGGCCAACCAGAGAGCTATTCTGCAGGTTGTGCCGGTTTGATCAGACTTTTATCATTTTTGTAAGTATTTTTCATATTTCCAAGTTTGCTTGCTACCTGAATTAATGTGCTGTGCATGTCTCTCTCTAAGTTAATAGTATTTTGGTAATGGGTAGACTGACTACATTTGTGAGTACCCTTTCTGGAGTGAATTTCTGACATGTTTGGCTAGTATCAGTGTCAGTGATTATCTCATTAGGTCTTGCCAACAGAGATGCATAGAACTGCTTGGCTTGATATACATACATTCCTTTCATCAACAAATGGATATTCAGAGTTTCTGCCTACAGTTAGCAGATATTGGTGACCATCTATTTCAAAAATATCAAAATAGGCACTGTTGAAGCCAGTGCCATGGTGTAGAGGTTAAAGCCTTAACTGCGGCTTAGGTGACTGGGGTTCAATTAAAGGATATAGTGACTGAGGATGTGATGTGTAGGGATGGGCATGCTCATCTCCCAGTAGGAGGATATTCATCTAGGTGTTCTCCTTGGGGAGCTATGGTCCACAGATATGAACAGTCCTTGGATACAATCTGTGAATGCAGTGCAGGAAAGATACTAAAAGGTAGGTCATAAATGAAAACATCCCCTGGTGGAAGCAGTCAATAATACAACCTCCTCCAACCTCGACCCCCAGGATGTCTTTGAGTCCCTTGTTGACCCAGGCCTTAGGACAGAGATAGCCTCGGACAGTAGGTGAGGGATGGTACACCTGGTAATGTATGTAGGCATTAGGGTAGATTGATATAATGAAGCAGGAAGGGAAACATTCTTACTGCTGGCAAAGATAGATAACAACCCAATCAATGTGAGTTTAGGTAGCATCTCAGGCACTTGACAGCACTGGCAGGTGAAGATAGCATCCCCATTACCCTGATCAGTCGCTAAGAAAATGATCTCCATACCTGCATTTTCCAGAAGAAGAAAATCGTTGTTGTGGGCCTCTTGTGATTGTGGTATGTGTCATCAGTCCACCATCTGGTAGCAGGTCTCATAGACATGCGCACAAAAGAGTGCACTCATAAGGGAGGGTATTGTGAAATTATCTGGTCTGATTTAGGTAACTTAGTGCCCTGCCAGTGATGGGGTTAGAGATTAACTCAAATTTATCTTCTCACTAGGACTCATTCAGAACACAAATTCCCCATTACTTGCTTGGATGATGGCCCTCTGATAAAATCTCATTCAGATTTATCTGTGGACTTCCCAATGCTAAGGAATGAATAGATTTGCATCTGAGGATGGTTTACTGATCAGCAAGAGGAGGGGGGACTCCTTAAAAGAGAGAGAGAAAAGGCAGAATCTACATTTTCAGGATGTGGCTTTGTCTTGATAGTCTGTGCACACACATGCTCATACACACATGCAAGCACACACCAAAGGATTTGTAAATTATTTCAAAGTCATCTTTAATCTTTGTCCAATCAATACTCTCCCTTTCTTACAAGGTTTCATTTCTTTTCAGTCCTCTCATGGCTTTAAAGAAGTTGCTATAAAATATCTTCAGTCATTGTCTCAGAAATGAAATTGTATCTACGTTTAAATATATATAGCCCCACTTCAGTAACAATTTCATAAATGATGGGACCAGTAAGGAGATAAGTCTTACCTCTAATACTCTTTCTGGCCATCCTCCCTGAACCCCTGCTTTACTGTATGACATTTGGCTCATTAAAAGTGCCATGATCTGGAAGGTGCAACCCACAAAGTTGTTGCACAAATTAGTAGTTTGTAGCCCATTGTGGTAATGCATGCTTTTCCATAATGCTAAATCCAGTGGTGATGCATGCCTACAATTGTAAGCATCTTATATTCGGTGATTCTGTATCAGGACTCACACTTTGTTTTTTTTACGGTCAGAAGCATTTAACTTGTTATTTTGCAACAAGCTTAAACATTTCATGATGTGTCAGCCTCCATGATCAGGATTTATGTAGATAATAATAACTTAAACATGCAACCAAAGTGATCATATCACTTGCCTTTTCAAAGAATGTCTAGTTACCCAAATCCAGAATATGTCCTTTTCAACAGACCTTAGAGTGTGTAGACTTTTTCTTCAAACTTGCATAAGTAGATACAGAGAGATGATTACTCTCTCCAATGTGTGCAAATTCTCTGCCCTTTTAGAGGCTGACATTTTCTGATTGAGCGTGACTTCAGTTGAATTAGGAGTAATATCTGTTTGCATGAAGATTTCCAAGGAAAGATATCCTCAGTTGCTTTATTTTTCATTTGCTGCTGCTAAAAACATGTTATTTTTTTGAAAACTTATCTATCAGACTGACTAGGTTTCTATCATGGTATTGTTTATTTTTTCTGTTTAGATAGCTATGTAATCAGGTATACTGAAGACACCATATGAAGGCCTTCAAGGATTTTGTACACCTTGTCCCAGAAATGGTCTTTGAATATACTCAACACAAGTGACAGTGCTGGCACATGGAGTTCAAAATGTTGTCATTCTGTGATTCTTCACAAAATTTGCTGACAAGTATCCTTGTTCTGTATCTTGTGTGCTGAACACTACTGCATTTGCAAACATAATTCTTTTCACTTCTTGGAATGGTGTATGTGCATCTCTTTAGTCTAGTGTTTAGTTTCTGAGGATCTAAACATATGCATGGATGAACTCTTACTTGTAGTTCTAAATGCAATGACAGAACACTATTCTATATGCTCTACTTTTTTGCAAATCACCAAACCCAATAAGCTTCCTTAATTCTGACTGCAGTTTGCTCTTTATATACATGCTATATTTTCATGGAAGTCCGATAAAAAATGTTGCATCTGGCTTGGCTATGATCTTAGTTGTACTAACAAAGCTGTTGGTTTTGTCAACTCAAACAGGTTGTTATATGCTTACTTCAGGTCATACATTTTCTAGCACGCATTACTTTGTGTTATCCATCATTCACTTTTATGTCTCTCCAAGTGCACTGGGTGCACCAACAACTTACTTCTTAGTATCCACCCATTTTTGCCTGTGTGTTATCCTTCTGTGCCTGGCAACCATCCAGCCTCCCTTTATCACTCTGTGCTTTTCTATCCTATTTATTCCTCTGACCTCGGTATCACCTTGTTTGGGCAACAAACAACTGCAGGTGGCATCATACATGAACTGTGGAGTTACATTGGGTCCTCAGCAGAATCCAGAGAATAAAGACATTTATTATGGCCCTGCTTCCCAATCATGGACATGAGCACCAGCATCACTAAACAGGATGTGTTTGTCCATCTTCTGTGTGCTTAAGCTCCAGCACACATGACTATGAAGGGTGCTACCACCTATGTCCAGTTACATTTAGACAATGATGTTGTCCAAGCCTTCACCTACAAAGGAGAAGTTAGCTAATCAAAACTACCTACCTCAATCTACTCAGGATGAAGGCACCAGCACTTGTCACTCGTTCTCCACTTTTATTTCCCAGTTCTTCTAGCATCCATATTGCTATTTTACCTAAGGTCATCTGGTTTCTTGATGGTGCTTTATCCTTGTAAACCACTGACCACGTCTATTTATCCAGAATTCTTGTAGTGCCATGGAGTCATAGTTCCAGGGCAAGGAATTCGTCACAGTATGACATCAGTCCCCTTTTATCCAGTGGCACTAAGGATCGAATGCTGTGTGCTGAGGATCCATGTAATTGTTTCAGTAATGTGCATAGTGAAAGTGTCAATTTTAAGATGAGGTTTCAACTCGTATCACAACATAATCTAAAGTGTGCAAATACAAAAGTGTTTAAAACACTGTATATACAGCTAGGATCTTGGTCAGTGAGGTAGCTTATAGTTCAAATTAATGTATGGTTTATATAAGTATTATATCAACATTATGGATGAAATTTGCACTGACTGTAAGGAAACAGATATTGATTTGATAATCACTGCCCTAAGTATGTTCAGCTGTATCCACAGCATGATTATATTTTTCCGATGCTCTTTTTATCCCATGCCTGACTATCTCTGCACCTCACCCAGTCACATTTATCCCATGTATCTTCCATACTTGGGATGCACCCAGTACAGCACGGGGTTAAACATCAAGAGGGAGCATCATCTAGTCATCCATAAGGGTTCTTTTTGTTCATGCCCACTTCTTGACCTCTGTGGCTTCAGCATAGCTTGCAGGAGAAATGCATGATCACCTTATGCTATCTGCCTATATTAGGACACTGACAACTTATGTAGGCTATCCCGTGAGATAGAATTACATGCAACTCTAGCAGCATTTCTTTATCTAGGAAGTGAGATGTAGAGGCCTTTCTTGCATGGTTTTAATCTTGCAGCATGCAGACTGACATGCAAAATCATCAACAAGTGTACACCACACTGTCTCCCACACATGCACACCCTTACAAGAACTACTGATACTGTCTTGGAATCATTAAGCCCCTGCACCCCAGCCCAGCCATTCCTCACACACTGATCTCCACTTCAGTGGGAGCAGACACCCAACTGGTTCCACCATTTCCCTCCCTACAGAATAAGTGACATTCATTTCCCTCTCCTCTACTTAGCTCTTCCATCACGAGTCCCTATGAGCTCTTGAGTCATCTGGGTCATAGTCAGATCTGTATCCATCTATGTCACAGAGTCACATTCACCTGACTTATTGAGACTTGGTTCGGCATATCTCATGTGGCAGCTGAGATTTACTTTTGTAATTGTAACTTGCAAGCCACTTACTTCATTTATTGGAGATGGAGCAACCTGCCTAGTGGCCCTTTTTTCATCCAGCAGACCATATATCATGCAGGTCAGTGACATTCTTTTATGATCAGTGTCATACTAATGATATATTCTTCTTGTCACAGATATATATTCTCAGTGTGAGATGAGAAAACTTTGTACAACTGCTAATTGTTTGCTGACAACTCAGGCTTGCTGACCTTTAATGAACTGTTATGCAATCATATATCCTTTAGGCTGAGGTAAAGACAACTTCTGAGTGCATCATGAGTGGGTGGTACTAGTAGTCCTCAAATGCTTATTAAGTTATTTTCTAAAGTTAAAGTTGGGGTTCCTGTTACAAAATCATTAATATTTTCACATTACCTTTGTCTGCATTGCATACAATTCATTCACTATAATCTAAACTTAAAATATATTTTTGAATGGCCTTCTGGGAGATCCACAGGGATGAATGCATCCACATTTCCTTATACATAAGATCATTGTTATATAGTTATCTTAGTCCTTCATCTTCAACGTACCAGCATATTTTCAGGGCTGGTTTAGCTGAATATACTGTGTCCACACTTTCTAAATGTGAAGTCATCTGTTGCTTGAACAGACGTATGACTTCACTTAACTCATGGCCAAAAATATTAATCATTGAAAACTGTGCATCCATTCTGCATGATAGTGGATGTGCAGTATTTGCAGCTAACACTTCTTTTCAGGCGTGTTTCCTTTGCAGTAGTACACTTGTTTTTGTGCAAACAGGAGAAGTATGACAAATTTCAATGATGTTTCACTACAGCTGAGACAGGAAGTAGAGGCTCAGTACTCACCTTTTACTTTCTATTGTCAGCTCATACTGCATTACTTGGAAACAGGATGTGCCATAAAGCAGACACATTGTAGTAAAGCTGCCTTGTATAACGTATCCCAGCAACTGCATGTGTTGGAAGGAATAGGAAGTATTTAATAACTTATTTCAATACCTGAAATTTTATTCAGGTTTTATTGTATTCTAAGAATGTGATCTTTTAGCGTACCATGGTTCAGTTTGGGAGTGCCGCCATGAGGATAGAATGGAAAGTTTATTTCTGAAATTCACTTCAGTTGCAGCATTGGAATTGTCCGGCTAAGTGATAATGAAGCCATCTGATTCACAAACAATGTTTTCCTGTTGAGTGGATGTGAGCCCACTATTCAAAAGTAGGGTGTAGAAGAGTGGTACAGAGATTCGTTCTCATGGAGTTTTTCATATAGGTGGCTGGTGAAGTTAGACTATTAGGAGGTGGGAAAAGAGTTAAAATCCATATTGACAATCATATATATATTACAAATATGTGGAAAAGCAATCTATAACAATTTGGAATTTCAGCTTTTTTTCTTTGCATACATTTTTCTCCTAGAAAGTGATCCAGCATGAACAAGTTCTTCCTTTAAACTGCACAGGATGAATTCCAAATGATTTCTTTCTGTTTTAAAAGATGTGTAGAAAAGGGAAAGGGGATGCCATTGTTTGAAATGGATTCCTCTGCCAACCTTATTACAGACAGAAACAGAATTATTAATTGACAGTAGTATTAGTTACAGACGAAAGTGATTACACTTCAGAATAAAACTGAAATGGTTTTACTTAGTGAATTATACTGGTTGTGCCAACATAAAGATAAGATACTATTCTATTCTAAGTAAACTAGAACAGCCAACAGAAGTGACTAATAATGCAGCTAGATTAAAGAAAAGCCTCCCATGCGTTCCTTTCATCCCCATGATCTTTTCTTTGTTTTGTTCAACTTTTGATGCAGAAATTCTGAAATGGCCAGTTGGTTTTGCCTCTAGCTTTAACAGATAATATATTTTGTAGGTCAGCTCTTTGGATGCCATACACAGTTCAAAATGGGAATATTTAGAAATGGAGCATACTGCACTTTTTAGAAAATAAATGATGCAATGAAAATGTGGTGCATTTTTAAACAGAGTGTGATGTAGAGTTAATTATAGTTTATATTATAATTTTCAACTAAATGATTTTGTGATGGAAGTCGATCAGCATGATATTTCTAGGGAAAGTAAAAGTGCAGCTCTTCATTTTTGTACTATCCCACCACTGAACTAGGTAATATCTGAGATCATCTAGGATGGTCATGTCTTAGTTCAGAAACTCTCACCATTTTCCTAAGCCATTTCAGTTCAGAGATGCCCTTGCCACTTAGCTTTTCCCCTTGTTGAGGCCTTATCATGGAGGACAATCTTGCCTCACTTAATGTGGCAGTTTGGGAGAATGACTAATGGTAAAAGCCATGTGGTCTTCCTGAAAGTATCTCTGGTTCCTGGTTTACTTTACTCTAGGAGGAAAAAGTGATCACTGTAAAACCATGGTGGTCACCCATTTAGTACTGTGGGAGTACTTGCAGTGCACATAAGTTCAACAACGATGTGCAATGAAAGGTGTGTTAATTTGTTTTTGTATGTATGTGCAGGGGCATGAATGAAGCTACATGAATGCGTGCATATTTCTGATTGGTCACATCAGGGGGAATTATGTAGAACATTGAAAGTCTTAGTGTATAGCTGTGGGTGTGAGTGTTTGGAGAATGTGTACTAGAATGGATGGCTGCTTCATTGAGTCAGATTGACTGTGGGAAGGCTTGTTTTCTAATGAGTGGATGCGCGCATGTGTGTTTGAATGTCTGGAATTTTGTGAGTTTGCACGTCTGTGTGGTCATCGGAAGGCATGTTTGCATATTTCTTTTCTAATGTAGTGCACCATCATCTAGCAAGAACTGTACCATAGTCAGGTGTGACAAATAGTGTTTGTGATTCAGGAACTTGCTGAGTAGCTAATAATGAGGCTATTGTCATTGTGGCTTTATCTTTCTCTGAATCACATTTTCTCACCATTACACCAATTGTCCAATCAATAGTGTGTAAGTATCATAAGCAATGAGCATTTTTCCGAAGGGTAATTTGAGAAATACATAGTTTGTCATCCAACATTCACGTATATTTATAAACTGTAATAAGAAGGATTTATTTAGGTGCACACAGATTTAATGCATCTCAAAACTACGTGTGATACAAAATATAAAAACTATCATCATAATGATATGAAAGTTCCATCTACTTTCCCAGAAAATTAAATGAATTATTAAAAATGTTTACTTATTTGCCCATATCTATAATTGGAGGTTTGATTGCTGTAGGGAAATCATGGAAAACACTCAGTAGTATGGGAAAACTCCAATAGTTTATTTATACCTGAAGTTTTTGTTTTGTGTGTGTGTGTGTGTGTGTGTGTGTGTTTTATTCTTTTCTCTTGATGTAAAATAATTATGCTTATAGTTGCAAGTATAATGCTTTTATACACAACTTATTCTTTTCTATGTCTCCCTAGAGTTAGTGTGCAGCAGATAAACAATGGTCCTCCAGCATTGCTAATAAAACTTGTTATTAAAATATAAATAAATCAAGAAAGATGTAATATAATATTTTAATGAAAGTTGTGAATCTTCTTAGATGCATAATAAATGATGATGACTTAACACTCGGATATCCTAACAAGTAATTGCAGACGCATCTGATTTCCATCACTGAGCATCATATTTTCCTTTTGTTTTTCAGTAGCAGGTTTGGGAAGTTTAAATAATTAAGCTTAGTCTTGCATTCTTTATATGTGCTCTTATCCCCCAGAGTTAAATGACAACTCATAAGAAATGCATCTAACAGCACTTTCAGCTTGTTGTAATAGTAATAGTAAAGCAGGCAAATAACAGCATAACAATCTAGCAATTAAAATGAAGCATCTTTTCAAATTTGTGAAAGTGACTATAGAACAATTCATGTCATTCCCCATGAGCAATTAATATAATCTCCATATCCTCAGGCTAAGATTATAGGAGACTTGTACTGTCAAAATATTGTAAATTTGGAGATAAGACACACTATGTCATCTTTAAAATTTATGATAACTATAATAACATTGCCAAAACACATTTATTATCTGTTGTAATTTTTTTCACATTATTTCCAGGGAAGTGAGCTAATTTATTTGATAGCTAGGATATTTTAATATTGCCAGTCTAGCATTCTCAACTTTTTATATCAGTATGTTAAAATCTGTTATTGCTTACATCAGGTCAGGTAAATGCTAACAATGACACCTATAATCATAGTGTAATATCTTCTGTTTAGCTTTTTAAATGTATTTTTGCTTTGCTGCAACATATCTTTTTAAATTGTTCAATAGTATGACAGTTACACCTTACACTTTGCGAATAATTTCATTTTCAATAGCTTTTGTATCCAGAATAAATTGAAACCTGTATAAGGGTAACAGAATGTACTGCCACGGTGGTACAGCGGTAGCGCTGTTACCTCACAGCAAGAGGTTCTCCCACTCGATTCTCTGCTTGGCTTGATGGTAGTGCCTTCTGTGTGGAGTCTGCATGTCATCCACACGGTTGGGTAGCGTTTGAAACACATGCGTGCATAAATGGGCATGCCTTCGTTGAAGGTTGGGCATCGAGCTGGCACCTCGGCGTTTTGTAAAAAAAATCTACTGCCAGTCATTAGTGGACCGGAGTTCCGCTGTGGCGACCCCTTACCGGGAAAAAGCCGAAAGACAAACAACAACAACACAAGGGTAACAGAATGTGTGTGTCTGGATTTTTATGCTTGTGCCTACGGGTTTGCCTGAATAATGTGACTGGGATTGTGCATGTGTGACTGTATGTGTGTGTATGTTTGTAAGAATGCATGTTTAAGTATAAATGAGAGGAAAAAGAGCCATGCAGGCACAGCAGGGGAAACTAAAAATAGATGAAAGAAAAGGCCACAATGTTAAAATATTAAAAAAATATATAAAATGTTTTGTACATCTGATGTCCTTCCTTATTATTGTTGCAGTACTCTTTCTCCTAGAGAACATTCTGCTGAGGACAACCAAATGTCCAGCCAGCATACCAAAGCCATTACATCTTGTGGGTGTCATACATTTAGATATATGTCCTATGTGTAAGGCATAAGGTACATATGTGGCAACACTAGCTCCTAATCCTTAGAACAACTTTCCCACCAGTCAAAATATACATTTGGACTCACTCTACAAGCCATTGACTCAGCTGGGCCACGGCTGAGCATTCTGCAGATAAATGCCTGAACTGACATCTCTTCCTTTTTTTTCTACTACCTTAGTTTACATGCCATCCAGGAAAGGAAAATGCGAGTGTGGGAGGCAGATTCCCTGCAAAGATAGACACAAACAGTGTCTTTTGGGGGGGGGGTAACCACAAGTGTATGCACTGTGAGATTTGTCATGCATTTTTTACCTAAGACACTGCACTGTCATCTGTCATCTATTTCTACATACCTGGAGAACCAGAATTGTAGGCTTTGGCATAGGTACCATATCCAAATCTGTCCACCCAGATGTTTAGATACCTCTTAGAAAGCACAAAAGGTGCAAAATGATCCTGCTGCTGACCAAATTCCACCAAACATCTCTGTTGAGATGGATGAATAATCCCAGGACCATCTATTGCCATTGTCAGCTCCTTCTGCACAACACAGTTGGAGGCCAACATGGAGCTGCATAGTCACATATTGGCTGGGGCTGTACCTACATCTGGTGCAGATGTGGAGAAGAAAATATGATTGATTATTTCAGAGGGACCTAAGGGGATTCTCCATATAATTGCTAGGAAAATGGTGGGTGTACCCTTGTTAAATCTAGGCAGGGTTCTGAACTCCCTAGAATTATTAAAGCTGATGTTACTTTTTAAAAAGTAGAAAGCTATGTATGTGAGCCCTGTGGGTAAGGATCCACACAAAAAATTTCAGGATTTTACTTGTGGGCTTTATAATACTCTTACCCCACCCCCACCCCCGGATTATCTGCTCCTGCTTATAGGACTTCAACTCCTCTAAATGCCCTTGAGACTCTGCTTCCTCTGATGAAGATTTAGATGCTGGTGTGGAGTCATTGGTATACTCCTCTCATATCTATTTTCCAATTGCCCTGAGGTATGAGGTAGAGGATTCTTGTTCTCCTGACTCCTCTGTGGAGGACTTATCTTTAGGGGTGATGCGGTGCTTCATATGCTGGAACAATTTAAGAGCAACTCTTCCCAGATTTCTGATATGCAACAATGATACTATTAACTCTTGCAAACAGATTCTCCTTGGCCTTCTGCAGTCCCTCCAATGCTGGCTGCCCTTCTGGATACTTTCACTGCAGTTATTCAGGCTCATTTTTCTCATCCTCCTGCCTGTTAGAAACAGGACAGGTTGCATAAAGTTCCTGAGGATGAATAGTTTTTATATAAATGCCCTTCCTCTGATCCTGCTGTTATTTCTGCAGCCACTGATAAACCATCCAAGTCACTGTTGTCTTCTAAGCTTTTGCCTTCTGATAAGGACAACCATGCCATGGACAGGTATGGTAAAAAGTTATATACGTATGCTGACTTAGTCTTTAAGACTGATAATTGCCAGACCAGTATGACTAGGTATTTTCTGGCTCTTCTCTCCCTAATGGGGGTATTCTGAAAGATTTTCTTTGCTCATAGGGGTAAGACTTCTGCTATTTCCCTTTTGAGCTCTGCTTCTCATGTTGCTCATCATTCTACTAAATATAACTATGATGCTGCTGATGCCTCCTCTAGGGCATCTGCATCTGTTATGAGGAGGTATTTTTCATTACAACTTCAGGCTATTCATGAAGGCATCAAGGCCAAATTATCTGAATCTCCATTAGAGAACCAGAATCTCTTTGACAATGCTGTGGCTGAATTCTTTATGAACATTTAGGATAAGGGTAAAGTATTGCAGGGCTTGAAAGAAATCTTTGTCTCTCCTGCTCATGCATTCAGAGAAACTGTTCATCTAAGCCTTTTTTTGTTTATAGAAAGCCTAAATAGCCTTCTAGACACTAGAGGGATTCCAGGAGAGTTTTACCAGATGAGACTTCTCAGTGTGCCAAGAGTCAACATTCTTATTTCACTGGCAAATCTGCTTCTTTTTGACACTCAGCTAGATTCTTCAGTACCTCAGACTGACTTTTTTTCTTTTCCTGTTTGGCAGCGGATAACCACAGACACTTGGGTACTTTCCATTATCCAAAATTATTTTATGGCTTGAAAGTCCCTTCCTCCATTCTCAGGCCTTCCTCCGCCTCTTCTTGTCAGCTTGTACATTTTCCTTTGATTCTGCAGAAACTGGTGGAAAAAAGAACTACCCAACCTATCTTCCGGTCTCAGCAGAGAACAGGCAAAAATGGATTCCATGATGTTTCTGGTTGCCAGGAATGAGGGGTCGTAGAGGCTCATTCTTGACATGTCTGTCACAACACCTTTCTCAAGGCTCTTCTTTCAGGATGTTGTTCCTTCAGAGACTAGTCCCACTGTTTGTAGGTTCATAGGTATGTACTAGGCTAATGGCCCTGAAGCCTTTACAAGCCTAGCCCATAGGATTACCCTGGCATTGTGCCACCTGACCTTAGTTCCCAGTGCCTCTGTCAAGTAGAGTGACTGGAGTGATCCCTGGGGTGAATTTTCTATTTCCTATCCACTCATCAAGATTTCTCTTTAAAGAGGGCCAATGAAGTGCTCTGTTTGACATCTATGGGAAACCAATTCCATAGCATGGGCAGTGCCTGGGTTATGAACCTGTCCCTCTAGCATGTTCTGTTGATTGTGGTAATGAGGTTGAGGTCTCTGGAGCGTGTGGTGTGAAGGAATTGGGATTTCTTTGGATGTAACATTTGTGACAGAGCTGGGTCAAACATGGCTTTGTAAATCAAGCAGAGATCTTCTATAAGTATGCAATATGAGACAGAGAACAGGTGGAGTTTTTTGAGTCTGTCCATATAGGACAAGTGTTTAAGGCCTGGGATCCTCTTTGTGAGGTACTTTTGTGGCCTTTCCATTTGCTGCAGGAGTCTAGTGAGGTACATGCCAAATGGGGCATTGTACTCGATGAATGGCCTAATGAGGGAAGAGTAGAGGGAGTGAATGACCTCTTTCTTCCTGGATGCAAAACCCTTAGCAGTGAGATGTGCTATAGAGAAGGACTTTCTGACCACAGTGACAATGTGGTGGTCAAAAGATTTCTGTCAACCTGTGTTCCCAGATCTCTTGTAATGCCTTCTGTGTTCAGTGAACTACCATAGATGTGGTAATTCACGGGAACTGGGTTTTTCCCAAAGGGGATGATGACACATTTTTTGGCATTGAGCTTAAGGCCATGGCTCTGACACCAGTCATTGGTCTCAGTGAGGCCTTTCTGTAGGATGTCAGCATCACTTGTCAAGTTAATAATGGCTTCCAACTTGCAATTGTCTGTGAAATTTGTCAGCCAGAGTCCCTTCCTGTTGGCCTGGACTTCTAAGAAGTAGATACCAAACAGGAGAGGACTCAGGATCGATCCCTGTGGGACTCCACTTGTGACTGGTTGTCAGTCTGACTTGAGTCAGCTACTTTCACACTGTGGGTTCTATCTGTGATTCAGTTTACAACCCACCTATTGATATAGGGGTTGATGCCTAGCTTAGTGAGTTTTTTTTATGATTCCTCAGTGGGGAATGGTTTCAAAGGCCTTTGCCAGATCAAGGTAGGCTGTAAGAACCACCTTGCCTTCATCCACAGCTCTGGTGACTGACTCAAAGAAGTCAACCAAGTTGAGCAGGCATGATCTACCCTTCACAAAACCAAACTGTGTAGGATCCAGAGTTTAGAGATTCCCTATATCCTTGTTTATTAGGTCCATGATGATGCATTCCATAGCTTTGCATATCAGCTTGCAGGCAAATGGGGTGATAGTTTCCAGGGTCTGTAGTCTCTCCTCCTTTGTGGAGAGGGATGACTATAGCAGTTCACCATTCAGTAGCGAGAAAGACTGAGGTGAGGCTGTGACTGAACAGGGAACACATTTGAGGTGCCAGTTCAATCTGGAGTTCATGTAGAACACAGGCAGGGATATCGGCAGGTCCCATAGAAGCTGTATTCTTGGCCTTGGACAGTGCTGTTTTAACCTGTGCAGCAGTAATAGTGGGTGCCTGACAATCTACTGGTATTGTGATTGGTCTTTTGGGGGAAGGAGTAAAGTTGGCAAAGAATCTGTCGGCCAGTATATTGGCAATATCTGTTAGCACGGTATAGGAGGTACCATTGTGCAGTAGCTCAGAGCAAATCTGGGTATTGCTGTGGATATTCTTTACATAACTATAGAAGGCCTTGTGGTTGCCTTTACTATCTGCTGCAATTCTGTTTTTATAGCTAGCTTTAGAGGATTTGATGAGGGATCTCAACTTTTTGTTGAGGTCGATAAAGGAGTTTTTCCAGTTTTGGGACTTCACCTTATTCTGCAACAGTTTCCTCCTCCTGTTGTAGAATTTGTTTATGGCAGAGGTCACCAGATTGCATTCCTTTTTTTGGTGGAGATCGTCTTGGTTCTGTTGGGTATGGCAAGATCCATGCATTTGTGTACATATTCGTACAGTGCATTGCTTTTGCCTCCTCAATCCTTTCTGGAATCCCTAGATTTGAAGGACACTTACCCTCAGATTTCAATTCACTGTCTCTTTAGGACATTTTCCATTGGACTGTTTCGTCCTCTCATTATCAAGTTCATAGAATGCCTAAATAGCCTTATAGGTACTAGAGGGATTCCAGGGGAGTTTTGTTAGATGAAACTTCTCAGAGTGCTAAGAGTCAAATCGAAACAACAAAGCCAATAAAAAGTTTAATTTCTCTAGCGCCTCGGCCACAATAAGCCTTCAAGGAGTAACACACCACATGTAAAGACAGTTTATATAACACCAGATACACTCAATAAATCAATAATCAAATCATTAAACAATTAAATAATTAAAACTTAAAGAAATACAATATATTTCAAACAACACTTCTCCAACAACAGTCTGTGTTCAAACCTTTAGGTATCAAAGTGCCATATTTTAAAATAAAAATAGTTTATTTCTTTAAAAGCATATTCTTAGTCCTGTTTATATCAGACTCATTCATAAGAATTTGTTCCAAAATAGTTGCCTTTAAACTATCAGGACTAAGAATATGCTTTTAAAGAAATAAACTGTTTTTATTTTAAAATATGGCACTTTGATACCTAAAGGTTTGAACACAGACTGTTGTTGGAGAAGTGTTGTTTGAAATGTATTGTATTTCTTTAAGTTTTAATGATTTAATTGTTTAATGATTTGATTATTGATTTATTAATTGTAGCTGGTGTTATATAAACTGTCTTTACATGTGGTGTGTTACTCCTTGAAGGCTTATTGTGGCCGAGGCGCTAGAGAAATTAAACTTTTTATTGGCTTCGTTGTTTCGTTTTGTGGTGTAGCATTTTGGGTCCTGTAGTTGTTTGGTGTTGCTAAGAGTCAAATGTCTTCTTTCCCTGGCAGACCTACTTCTTTTTGACATTCAGCCACCCCATCACTCGGCCAGGTTTTTCTGTACCTCAGACTGACTTTTTTTCTTGTTTGGGAGCGGATAACCACAGACACTTGGGTACTTTCCATTATCCAAAAGTATTATTTTATGGCTTGAAAGTCCCTTCCTCCATTTTCAGGCCTTCCCCAGCCTCCTCCTTGTCAGCCCCTACATTTACCTTTGCTTCTTTATGAAGTGATGGAAAAAAAAAACATCCAACCTGTCTCCTGGTCTCAGCAGGGAAAAGGTAAAAACTTTTATTCCATGATGGTTCAGGTTCTCAGGGATGAGCGGTTGTAGAGGCTCATTCTTAATATGTCTTTCTCAACACCTTTCTCTCAAGGCTCTTCTTTCAGAGTGTTGTCCCTTCAGAAACTTTTCCCGCTGTTGCCTCCTCACGCCTTTTTGGAATCCCTGGATTTGAAGGACACAACCTCCACATTTCAATTCACCCTCTCTTCAGGACATTGTACATTGGACTGTTTCTTCCTCTCATTATAAGGTTCTCTGCTTTGCCTTTTAGCCTTTATACACCTCCAAGGGTCTTAACCAAATGTCTAGCCTGAGAGGTAGCTTCCTGAGGACTTCAGGAAATGTATTTATTTTCTTATCTTTATGAACCTAACAAAAACATAAGAAAACTTCTCTATAAACACACTCTAGCCCAGACTTCGAACAAGCTCCCCTCACACATTAGAACCTCTCTACATCCTGTACACTTTAAAAAAAAAAAAAAAAAAAAAAAAAAAAGCTAAAACAATTTCTACTTGATTCCAGGTCCTACCACTGGCATGACCCTACTTAATTACTACCCACCACTGTCATGCCACTACTTAATTTACTGCCACCATATACTCATCCAACTATACCATGCATAAATCTCGCCAACTCCTATACTGTATTTTAGTGGCATACCCTTGTCTTTTTCTCCCTAGTCCACATATCAGGCTACTTTAACCCTCATAATTATTGCTTATACCTGCCTCACCTAACAGAGTCCCTTTTCCCAACTAAACCTCTCCTATTCTCCTCCTCCTATTCTTTTAGCTCCTCCTTCATCTCTCTTCCACCTTCCAAATAAAATAAAATAAAAACAAAATTTAAACTTTACTATTTTAGCTCGCTAGATTGTTAGCACCATGGCAATTTCCGTTTGCTTCTTTTGTATCTTCATCAGTCTCCTATACGTTTACATGTTTATTTCTACCATAATGATATTGTTTATTATTTTTACTTTTCTATAAATAATTGTTGCTTTCACTTTCTATAAATAATTATGTCACTATACTGGAGTTTTTCTCATCAAGTCTCCACTGAAAATAGGCTTTTTTAGTTCAGTTGGACTAACCTGGTTAACAAATGTCAAATAAATAAATAAACCTTAGGTCAAACCTTCCACTGCAGCTCCAGCTTTAGGATATACACTTTACTATGATTCTTCTGTGCAGTGTGGGGTTCACACCTTGTCTCAGAAAGTCTTCTGGGTTGCAGGATTCAGACTATTCCATTGTTGGCTTGTTTTCCACCTCCAAATATCTTCTCTTTGACTACTTTTTTTCATTCTCCTCTTCCTCTTCTAGTACATTCTGCAAGAGAATTTCCAGAGCTCCAGGGTACATGGCATCCACTACTCACATGGCTCCCTTTGACAAACTCAGCATGAGGAAATTTCAGTGGGATCTCTGGAGTGCTTGGCTCCAACACCACCACCATCTTGAATATCTGGTTCCTCTCTTGCCTTCACTCAAGCTAAAGCACTGCTGGTGGTTTCACCAGATTTCTCTGAACCCAAGTCTGCCTTTTCATATTATTCTCCTTATTCAGGAGCTTTACACAAATGCTTCTAATCACAGCTGGGAAGCCTCCTCCATCAACCACTGATAGACTATATCAACATCAAGGAGATGTAGGATCTGCTACTTGCTCTTCATGCTTTTCGTTCCCTTTGGGTGTAGGTCCTTTAAAGTTTTTTTACAGGCAAAGCCACAGTCAGGTGGTAAATAATCAAGGAAGGGGGCACAAAATCTTACCTCTTTCCTAGGCTCAATCTTTAAGCTTGGGATTTTGAGGTTCAACATCTAGGGTTTTGACACTAAATCTAACTTGGAAGGTGCTACTCGTCTTTGTTCAATCTTTCACCAAACATTGCAAGTTAAATATTTCTAGGGCCAGGGCAGGTTTTGCCAGGGACATCCTTCATGGGAATTTGGAGTGCACTTCTGTGACTTCCTCCTCCCATGCATTACAATAACATTTGTAATCTCCAAGGAGTAACGAATACTGCAATAGTGATAAGGAAGGGACATAGTACAGTTGTGTAAGATCCTTACCATAACAATAGAAGTCCTACTTCTCACTGTTGCCATATTCTGTCCCTCCATCCCACAACTGTTGCTTTCTGTTTTTTAAAGGCTGAGGGGATCCTTCTTTTATCCTCCTCCTCGTTTTCTTCTACCCTTCTTGAAAGTACATGTTACTTTTCCCTGGGGTTTTGAAGTTCTTCTGGGACAGTTCAGTTCTGAAGTTTAGGCACTCCTACATCACATATGTACCTTGTGTCTTGCAGACAGGATATAAGTTTGACATATAGTGTCCAGAAGATGTAAAAGTTTTTAGATGCTGGTCAGACTCATCTATATTTGGCAGGATATCTACCAGCAATAAAGAATACTGCAACAATAAGAAGTAGGAAATATACTATTATGGTAAGATCTTACACAACTGTTCTTTCCACCATGATACTGAATGTGTTAAAATGTGATTGAGAACAGAAATATCATAAAATTAAAATGTTGCATAAGCTTGAAATCCATTTTAATACCTACTAAAATGAATATAAGACTTGCATGCATGATTGCAATTGTTCAGATGAAGTTAATCTGAAACCAAATAGCACCTAAAATTTTGTAGTTCCATTTGTTTGAGAACTAAGCAGATCAGTCAAGTTAAGAAAACTGCTTAACCACTTTTCATAATGAGGAATGGCTATTGTTTCCATAATTTGTTGAAGAACTTTATAACTACTTTCAGTACAATATTCTTTGGCAGCAGCTTATCCATAGTCAGATTTCTGTAGGTGTATGTGCGTGTGAGCACCGGATGATTTGTAATGCACAGATTGCTACAAACATTTGGCCGAATGTTTATGAATAGGCAACAAGAAAACTACATGTTCTTTAGGACAAATAGTGTCTATGAAAATATATATATATCTGTGAAATTCAGTCATTTTTTATTGTTTTAAGCAATAAATTACCAGTACATAACATCACATTCTTGGAAAATATTTACAGGCATGTATGTAGAAAGGCAACCTGGATTCAGTAAATATGTTCCAGTAAATTTCATGTTCTACAAGATGCTCTAGTAATCAGTAATATGAACATTAAGGGGCTCATCAGCCGTACAATATTCAATATGGTTGATTTATCCTTTGTTGATTGAGTTTAGTCCCACTAGGCTAGTAACATTTCAGGGGAGACCCGAGGTGGTATTTGTAATACTAGGGTAATTTGTTCAAGACATATGGCAATATCCCCTACTCATAGCGTATGGGTCTGCTATTGGTGGTGTGCCCAACTTCCTGTTTCCAATCCAGGAGTGAAGGCTCAAAGAAACAGGAAGAAGCATGGTGAGTGTTTGTGAGGAGAAGATAGTGTCGGAAAAGGAGAATGCAAAGATGGACATAGCTGAGCCTTTATGAGCAAGACAGCTTAGAGAAGCAGAAGCAGCAGAGGGATCATCCATATCGGAGGGGAAAGAAGGAAGGAAGTGAAGGAGGGGAATGTCATTAGAGCTATACCATATTTAGAGTGTCTTTTCCAGGAAAAGTTGCTAGCTGGGATGTATTATTACAACCCTCCAATCAAGAGGGTTGTAGGATGTTTATTTAAAACAAATGATTAATCAGAGTGAACCAGAGAATGAAGTGGCAGCATCATGGGGTGAAATTAGGGAGAACATACAACTAGAGGAGGATGCAGAGAACACAATGAAAAAGAAATTGTACAGTCAGTAAAAGTAGTAGAAAGAAGCTGAAGAAGCAAAGGAGGTGAAAAACAAATTTGTTATAAGAGTAAGCAGTAAGAAAGAGAAACGACTTGAAAGGTATGAATTATGGGACACTGTAATTGCACTACAACGTGTTTCAACAAAGGAGGTAAGAGCCTTTATTCCTATTAATAATGAAACATGCAGTGATATATTCTTTGAAACAGGACAATATATAGAGGATTTTTTAGAACAGTATGAACAAAAAAAGAATTGTATTTCTTGGAGAGAGTATGTGGTGCAGATGTTTCAAAGACAAAAAAAAGAGGAATTGAAAGAATATTTAAAAACTATATGTAAAGATGTTTTGGACACAACAAAATGTATGATTACTGGGGTTGGGAATGTGGGATTATTTTGAAAATGGAAAGAGACAATATTGTACATATCCCAAGTGTGATTACTGTGAATGGTAACAGAGGATTTGTTAAATATAGAGGGCAGCAAAAAACATGTTTTTTTTTCTTCTGTGGAAAAAGTAATCATTTGATTAATTAATGTGATAAATGAAAATGGTTTATTTGTGGCAAAACAGGGCATGAAGCAAGAAAATCTGATATAAAATGTAAAAAATGTGGAAACCTGTACATTCATGGGTATATTGAGAAGAAAATTTAGAAGTTACAGAAAAAGAATGTGCACCTGATCTGGTATGTGATATAGATAAAAATTTAGAAAAGTAACAAAGAAGACAGACTAGTAAACAGGAAAGAAATAAAGACTTAATAGTGGAGGGAAAAGATGGGGAAAGGGAAGAAGAGGAGCTTTATACAAGCAAGGAGGAATATGTAAACTGGCACGTAGTAAGAAGGAAAAGTTCTATAGGAAAAAGGGTGAAAGAGAGGAAAAGAAGAATTAAAAGTATAATTGTAAAACAGAACAGAAAATTATAAAGGATGAGAGGGAATAATTTTATTAACTTCATTTAAAGGGTGAAGATCTTAGCCTCAAATATTAATAGTATTAATCATATTAAAAGAAGATTTGGGATTTTAGAATGTTGTCAGTCAGTTGATAAGCATATAATTATATTAGAAGATATTAGAGTCTTGACAAATAAAAGTTTACAAACTGAAGTATTATGGGCTGGAAACATTATATGGAATATGGGAAAAGATACATGCTCAGGAATAGGTGTAATATATCAAGAAAACATTAAAATCTTAGGAAGAAAAGCAATAATAGATTTACAATGGAAAACATTTAGAGAATTATTGTAATATATGCATATGTTATAAAGAGAGAAATAATGTTTAAAACATTCTAAATTATGTAAGTGTTAATATGGATATAATATTAGTGGGGAATTTTAATTGCAATTTAAGAATAGTTTTAACATCATTAAATTTTTTTCTTTCCTATGTATGAGATAATGAAAATGGAAAGCTATACATATGGGATAATAAACATCTGACTTACCGATAAAAGTGAAACTAAAAGCAAAATTGATCAGTTTTAGTGTCTAACAGTTTAAATATTCTGCAGAATGGGATAAACAGGACAGGCTTTTCAAATCTGTCATATGGATAGAGGTACTTGAAAAAAAGGATACATTAGAATAGGTAAAGTTGTCGAGATTGAACGAAAAAGACTTGAAGATAGGAGAGAGATTAATAACTTATGGAAGGACCATTTAGGCATGAAATATTTTGTGAAAATTTGACAATTTGGTGGAGACATTTTAAGAAAAAGTGTCAATATAAAACGGGAAGGATAGAAAAAAAGATACAAGCATTTGAGTCAAGAAGTGTTTAAGGAAGTATTGAAGTATAAGACATTTTTTTAGGAGAGAGAAAAAAGAAATATGATACAAATCGGGAAAAGATTAGGAGATTGTTATGTAAACAAAGATTGTTTACAAGGAAGAAAAGAAGTGGCATCTTACTTGAATAAATTAATAAAATAATAATGAAGAAGAAAAATAACATAAGGAGGAATATTTGAAATGATTAAATATATATAGTACATACTTTTGTAAAGAGGTAAATGTAACACAGAAATTGATAGTTAAAAAAAAAAAGTAAGCAAAGAAAATAATGAACATATGGAGAAAAAATATAAATGTGAAAGAACTAAATGAAATATTAAAAGATCCGAATAACCAAACAACCAACAAAACAAATTAAATAAAAAACAATAAATTGCCAAGGCACATGGAAACTTATTGAAACCTTCTTTTACTAAATACTGTTAGTGATTTCATTCAGTGTAATATCAAACTTCCTCAGACAGCTTTACATTACTAAATAACCTTATATACCATTTAAAAGTCCACCATAAATTTAGAAATCAGAAATAATGCATTTAAAAAGTGTTTCTTAAAGAGACTATGTATTTGAATTGCATCTATTTCTATATTTTCCAATGTTGGGTGTAATGTTGTTATGAAAGCGATAATGGACAAATGACCATTCAACAACTTTTATTACATTTACTACTGATTATTACATTAGAACTATGCTTATGAAGAATTGGGTAATTATTGAAGAGGATAGGCAAATGTATTTTTACATTTGTTAACCAGGTTAGTCCAACTGGGACCAGAGAGGCCTTTTTCAGCAGAGACCTGAGGAGAAAAGATCCAGGAAAGTAATTAAAAAATAGAAAAAAAAAATAACAATTCAAGTTGTAAGATACTTAGTACAAAAACAGAGAGAAATATACAATATGAATATATATATATATATATATATATATATATATATATATATATATATATAAAAACTAAAAAACTTCAAAACTAAACTAGGAGAGTATGCAAATAAACTCACAGGCAAAGCAGTTTCCTTAGCGCTTTTTAGTCATTTGTTATTTTTCTTCATTAGTTCGCTTAGTCGGTTTTATTACGATATATATATATATATATATATATATATATATATATAGAAAAAGAACAGTATTTTGAGACTGCAGTAACAATTCATTTATTTACAAGGAATGTAGCAATGCCTAAAATAAAATAAAAAAAATCAGAGTAACATTATGGCATAGTACAACAAAGATGCATTTAATAGTCAAGGTACTAACTGCATAGAGAGTAATATATGTAGACAGTTTAGGTAGATGCCAGGCAGATATGCTAATTGAGAGAAGAAGAAAAATGTATTAGGTAATTTCCTGATGAGTACATATCCATACATTTTGGAAATGAATTTTTAGCTGCTTTTTGAATTTGCCACTTTTGGTAGTGGAGCAATGGGACAATGGATGTTTGTTCCATGAGTATGCAATTCAGTGACTGTAAAGTATTTTTCCAATACTTTTGTTTGGCTTGGTCACCTGATGAAGGTTTGGTTGTGTGCTTCTGAGGTCACGATTGGGTGTGTATGGTGTAATTATGGATGTAAGTGCAGGGCAGGAGTTGGGGGTATTTAGGATGCTGTGTGCAATTTGTAGTAGTGATATTTGAAGCATCTGGGTGAGCTCAGGCCATCTTAAGCTTTTCAGGGATATACAGTGATGGGATTTGTTGTTATTACTGGCTGATAATCTTGCTATCTTGTTATAGGTGGTTTCTAGTTTGTTTAAGAGATTAATTTTGAAGGTTAGTAAGTATGGGAGTAGCATACAGCAGGGATGGTAGAATAAATGACTGAGCCAGTATAGGTCTAGATTTGTTAGGTATATATTTGTTGTTGTGGTACAGAAGACCTAGTTTTTGATTGGACTTTTTGATACTGTTTAAGATATGTAAGTTGAATTTTAATTGATCGTCTATAGTAATGCCAAATAATTTGGTATTTGAGTTGGTGGTGGTAATTGTATTATGTAAGGATGAGATGGTGAAGTTGTCATTAGCTGAATTGAGGTATTTTGGAAAGAAAAGGGGAATTTTGGTCTTTTTTGGGTTGCGAAATAGGTTGTTTTCAGTTAGCCATTGTTCTACTAGGTGCAGAGATTGTTGAATGACAATGTGGGGATTTTTATATTGTTGGAGGTGCTAATAATTGTGGAATTGTCTGCGTACTGTATTAAGGTAGAGTGGTGGCAGGCGACATGGAAGTTATTTGTAAATATATTAAAAAGTAGGGGTCCAGGATAGAACCCTGGGTAACCCCGGTCTTAAGATGGAAAAGGGAAAAAGAGGTTTGCCATCTGATGGACTGATATCTGTTTGAGAGGTAGCTGTTAAACCAGGAGGTAGTAGAGGTAGAGAGTTGTAGGCTGGAAAGTATATTTAGGAGGATGGTATTGTAAACTCTATCAAATCATTTGGATAGGTCAAGGAATAGAGCTGATATGAGCTTATCATCATCTCTGGCTTCAGCAATGTGTGTGAAAGATAGGGCAGTGGTAGCACAGTGCGAGGGTTGGAAACCATGCTGTGTCAGTGTAATTAGGTCTGCCTGTAAGAGGTGGTTTAGTATTTGTCTATGTATTCATTTTTCCAGTATCTTGGATAAGGGGGATAATATGGCAATAGGCCTGTAATTTGAGGGTTCTGTAGAATTTCCTCCCTTGTGGAGGGGTATTATGAAGAATTCTTTCCAGATATCTGGTACTGTATTTTCTTGGATGGATCTATTGATAAGTATAGATATGGGGTATGCTATGGATTCAGCTGCATTTCTGAGAAATGGAGGGAGTTTGTCAGCTGATGGGGGAGCAGGGTTTGAGTTTAAGAAGTGATCTGATGAAGGAAGTTGCTTTCGGTGCTAGGGAGAATTATCGAAGAGATGAGGTGGGAGGTGGAGTCTTTATATCAAGAATTTCTGGTTTAGTAAGCTTTTCTATTGTTTCAATGAAAAAGTTGTTAAGTAGGGTTGCAGCTTTATTAGAAGGTTTGTTAGGGAAGGGGTTTGGTGAAGAGAGGTTCCCTGGAGATAGAAGTTTGTTTATTAAAGAAAAACTTAAACAAGGTTTGAAAATGGTGGCAAGAAGGGGTACCAGTTTAAGGAGTTTAATGGAACTTAATAACATAAAAGTCGATATAAAACATTCTGGTATCAGGAAATGTGGAATGTGGAATTTTTGTCATTATATATATATATGTTGGTGAGCAATTTGAAATAAGGGGTACAAAGTATAATATAACAGAGTGGCTCAATTGTAATGTCAAAAAGGTTGTTTATTTAGCCATGTGTCAAAAATGTCCCTTGTATTTGGAGAAATGGAGAGATCTTTAAAGGAAAGAGTATATGAACACCAGTATGCTATTAGAAAAGTGAACTCAGCTAATGCACTAGCCAGACATGTTGCTATTAATCATGATCATGGTTTTCAATTTTTAGTTATTCAGCAGGTGAATGAAAATTCTAGGGGGTGTCCATGGTCTTTGCAGTTAGAGAAGTACGAGTTAACATGGACAATGCTGTTAAATTCCTGTGTAAGGCCAAGAATTAACGACTATAGCTCTATTAACTGCATTTTAAAACTTGAGGCTCCTTGCAGATTAATTAGATAAAATATTTATTATTTATGTAAATAATAGAATCATATTAAGATTTGTAGTAAGGTATAGAATGTAGTTGCTGGCATTTGTAGTTTATTATTTATTTATGTTAACACTGTAGATATTGGGTAACAGCATGTTGCTAAATTATATTAATGTTAAATATGAATGAGATTATATGTTGAAATCATTTTAACAGGGATAATATGGTAACAGATGCAATTTAAATACATAGTCTCTCTAAGAAAAGCTTTTTAAATGCATTATTACTTTTAAATGATATATAATGTCATGTTTTCTGGGGAAGTTTGATATTACATTGAACGAAGCACTAACAGTATTTAATAAAAGTGAGTTTCAGTAAGTTTCTGTGTGCCGTGCCAATTTATTGTTTTTCATTTAGTTTAAAATGTTGAAAGATCTCAATCTGGATACAGCTACAGGAATAGACGGTAGTGAATACATGTACAATGATATGGAAAATTGGCAAACAGTCTTTTTTGCACTGGTTTTAAATGAATAGCTAAAGACAAGTATGAATGAGAGTCATGTAATTCACATGGAAAAAAGGAGAGAGAAGATATTTAATTTGGAGAACTATAGTATTGAATAATACAGATTTTATGATATTTATGAGAATAATAACTAAATGACTAACAAATAAACCAGATGAGCTGATTGATCATACAGTTTCTGGTAGAAAGGGGAGAAGGAAATCAGTATTTATTATGGATAATAAAAGAAGTAATAGATGACATTATAAATAAAAAGGTGGAAGCTAAAATAATGGTAGGAGATTTAAATAAGACATTTGATAAAATGCAGTATGGAGCTTTATGGGATATATTAGGGGTTTATAACATAAGAGAAAGTATATTAAATGTAATTAAATCTGTATATAAGAAAAAATAATGTAAGGGTATTAAATGCATAGTTAAGTGAGGAAATTAAAACAATGTGGAATAAGACAAGGATGTCCAGCTTAGCAGTATTATAGTTGTTTTAGCTACAAATGTGAATGCCAGTAAAATGAATAGAATGCCAAATATGTCTGGTTATCAGACAATTAAGGAAATATGATTACCAATAATATATACCTATGCAGATGATATAGTGTTAATTACCAAGAATAAGGAATGGTTGGAAGAAACTACCATAAAGTACTGACCTGGGTTAGCTGGTTGATTGTTTTTTCATCTCACAGATTACTCCAAGTCCTGGTTCAAACTGCTCCATTCACCCTCACTTCACTCAGGCTCACTCTGCTCCCCTTCCCAATTCTCACCTAACCCTATTGTTCTTAAACTTATGCTCTCACTTTAATTAACCACACCCCACAACCACTCAATTTCCTCCTTCCAGCCAGTTCTAGCTATGCAGTCACTCAAAACTACCTCCTCCCCATTACACTCTTAATTACCCTCACTTCTTTTAATCAACATACAATATGCTACTCATACTACTTAACTCCCTCCTTCTACTCACTCTTTACTACTACACTTCCTATCACTCCCACTACCACTACTCGCACTCTTCTCCTACTATCTTTCTGAATCACTGCAATCCACTAACCTCTATAAATGTCTCAACAGCTCCCTCACTGCTAAATCACTTTCAAACTCTCTTACATAAATTTAAAATACTACTCTCTCCCTCCCCCCACAAAACCTAAACACAAACATTTCTTCTACATCCCCCTTACCACAGCATACAAACCCTCCTTTCCAAGCCTTCTGCTGGCCATTGATATTCATCTCAACCCTGGCCTACCCTCCATCCCAACCACAGGTACTCATACTCACCCCTCTAACACCTCCACTACATTACCTGACCATTCCCCCTCCTCAATCCACTATACCCCCTATCCAAACTCCTCAACATTATCAGCAGCCCTCTTTTTCCCATTTTTTTCTATATGGGGTCAGGTTATCATGTTAACTGTAGCCAACTCTCTCCATTCAGTGCCACACTCATGCCTGACTTTTGCAGATCTTCACATATTTCACATAATCCATCCACCTCTTTGCTGGATGTCCTCCCTTCCTCTTACCTTCTTCCTGTCTCTCCCAAATCTTCCTCACCAGATTGTCTTCTGCTTTTCTAAACATGCCCAAACCACCATAATCTGTTCTCTTTGATCTTTTCTGCAATTGGAGCTACCTTGGCTTCTTTTATTATGTCCTCATTTCTTTGTCTGTCCCGCACTGTGCAACCTACCACCTCTCTCAGCCACTTCATTTCCATCGCCTCTAGCTTCGTCAAATGTTTTGCCTTTACCGCCCAGGTTTCTTTACTATACAGTAGTACTGGTTGCACCACTATCCTGTACACCTTACTTTTCAGCTTCTTTGGCATTCTTCTGTAATAGACTACACCTGATACTCTATGCCATTTGGCTGCAGCCCCCCTGATTCTAGCTTTGACCTCTTCATTCAGACTACCCTTCTCCTCAACCACCCCTCCCAGATACTTGAAGCTGTTTACCTGTTCCACGATTTTCCCATCTACCTCTATTCTCAGCTTCTTCTGATTTCCCCAATCTGCTGCCATTATCACTGTCTTATCTGTGCTTAGTTTCATCCCATGTGCCTTCAGATTTGCATTCCATTCTCCTATCCTTTTCTGAAGTTCTAGCTCAGAGTCTGTCTGTACTGCCACATCGTCTGCATGCAGCAGCTTTGTTGATCTGCCCCCTCCATCCTGTTTGCTAATGTAGTCCCTCACCAGTATGAACAGCAGTGGGCTCAGAGCTGAATCCTGGTGTACACCCACTCCCACTGGGAACCTGTCTCTGAGGCCGATCACTGTTCATATTTGAGTCACTGGGTCATTGTACTTAGCCTGCACTAATTCTACCAATGTTTCTGGGACTTCAAACCACTATAGTACTGCCCAGATCAGTTTTCTTGAGACCTTGTCATATGCTTTCTGCAAGTCAGGGAATGCCCAGTTGGACTCTCTCCTCATCTCTAGCTTCTTCCCAAGTATCTGTCTCAATGCAAACATGGGGTCAGTTGTGCTGCGCCATGATCTGAATCCAAACTGCTCATCTCTCATCTTACATTCTACTACTCTGCATATCCAGTTATTAATCCCCCTCTCTAGACCTTTCATGCAATGTGGTAGGAATTTGATGCCTCTGTACTGCTCACAGTTGTGGATATCTCTTTTGTTCTTGTACACTGGCATGCGTATGCTTATTCTCCAGTCATCTGGGAAATACCTTTCTCTCCACACTGCTATTAATACCCTCAGGAGCCATTTCTCCCCATCTCAACCAGCTGCTGCTTTCCCTGACTTCATCTTCCGTAGTGCTGTTCTTACTTATTCTAAAGTGGGCTCCTCTTTTCTCATCGTTGGCTGTTTCTGGGGCAGTACAGCTTCAGTGGGGTTTTCTTCATTCAGAAGCTGCTGGGAATACTCCTTCCATCCTTCCATCTGGCTTTGATCTCTTGTTGACTGGTGAGCAGGTTGTTGCTGGCATCCCTTATGAAGGGTGTCTATTTTCTTTATCTTTCTGTCTTTGTCATGCAATATATACATATAGTTTTTTTTTGTATCCCTTACTAAGTCACTTTCCACAAATTGGTAGAGTGCCTCTGATGCCCTATTCTTTGCTATTACAACTTCTTTCCTAGCCTGGTCAGTCTTTTCTAACTCCCACTTCATCCTGCACTCCTCCTTTCTTTTAATGACTTCCTGGACTTCTGCATTCCACCACCAGCTTTCCTTATGTACCTTATTTCCATACCTGGGTTGGCCGCATATTTTTTCTGTAGTCCTAAAACATGCTGTTTTTAGGCGTTGCCACTCTTCTTCAACTCCACCTATGCCCTCCTCTTCTTGGGGTGCTAGAGCCCTGAGTAATTCCTTGAACTGCTGTACTTTCTCTCCAGTCAACTTCCAGGTCTTCAGCCTGTTAACCTTAGAGCCTTCTCTAACCACTGCTTGCAGCTGATTGTGGCAACTAATAGTTTATGCTGTAGGTCAACTGTTTCATTCCAAACTCCTCAACCTCACATCCGAAAACCTTGAAAATACTCTCCCTTAATATCCAGAGCATTGCTAACAAAGTTATTTCTTCCCATGCCCTTATCTCGCTCTACAACCCTGACATTCTCAACTTCTCAGAAACATGGTTATGACACCATATTACAGACTCTGAAATTCTCCCTCCCGGTTACAACATACTCCGCCTCGATTGACATAAGAAATGAGGTGGTGATGTAGCTATCATATACTCTGACAAACCTTCTTTCTTTTACCTACATCTCCTCCTAATTTCCATCCAGATAAAATTCTTATTGCTAACTGTAAATTAAATGATAACAAAAACCTAGCCGTAGTAGTAGTTTATATCCCACCTGTCAACAACATCCCTGCCCTCAAACACATTCTCTTCTGGGCATCTTAAAACATCTCTTATAAGACTGTCATTCTAGATGATGTCAGTATTGACTGGAACCATGCCTCTCACCCGTACAGATTTTCACAGAATGTCCAGATTTTTGGCCTGTTCCTCTTTTTTCCTGGCAAATCACTGGGATGATCTCGGGATTGAAGTCACTAAATAATGACATATATTTGAGTTTGACTTCAAATCCTTCATAAGATGTATATTAAAACAAATCCTGTTACTCTAGCAACTTTCTATGTTTATAAGAGCAGTATTTGAAATATGTCCCATTTTGTCAAGCTTGTCCATATTTATTGCATTAACAGGTTGAGAGGTATGACTGGAACACAATTGATCATACTCTCCCAATACTAGCATCAATCTCTGGATTCTCTCAACTCATCACCTCTCTCATCTATATCAATAAACACACAAATAACAGCATTACCCTTGACTGGATCCTCACCTCTTACCCAAATCTGTATCACAGTGTCACCACTCTACCTGACTCCTCAGTGACCATCTCCCTACCCACATGAAACGACACTCACCTCATCTGCTAAACCCTCTCCAATACAAAGATCTCCATAGTCTCTCTTACTTTTGTACAGATACCTTCATTAATCTTCTCTTTTCTATTAACTGGTCCTTTCTCTATGTCCTCTTTCTCAGTCTGTCTTCAAATTTAACATCTTCCTGAATATCCTAAAATCCTTAGCCCCCACTAGAAAAATAAGAACAAAAAACAATTTTGCTTGATAGTTAACAAACTCTACCCGTAAGCTAATTCTTAAATGAGAACGTGCCTGGAAAAACAAACTCCCATCAGCATCTCTAATTGTATAGAGAACTTAGGAACCTAACCAAGAAACAAGTTGATCTGGGCAAAAAACAATACTATCAAAAGCCACGGGACAACCCCAACTCCAACACAAAAAAAGTTTTGGAATAGCATCAACAAATTCCTACATATAGGCAACCCTACTACCCCCAGACCCTGTCCTAACAACTCACCAACAGATACTGCTTCCTTTCTTAATTTCTTCTTCGTCAACTCTATAAAAAAGTTAACTAAACCTGACAACACCTCCCTCTCCCATATTGATCCCTTCCCTTTACCAATTCCACCCAGTTTTGTCTTAGGCCTGTACCTATTGCATACATTAAATCTCTTCTTACCAAACTGAAAACCTGCTCCCCCTTTGCTGACAACTTACCTCCTCTATTCCTTAAACTTGCAGCTAACTCTGTTGCATATCCAGTCTCCATATTAGCAAACAGGTCTGTTCAAGAAAAAACAGTTCCTGACATCTGGAAAAAGTCCTCTCTCATACCCCTCCACAAAGGTGGCAATTCAGCTGAACCAACTAACTACAGACCTATCACCATACTGTCACCCTTATCCAAAATTTGAGAAAAATGTATTCATAACCAGCTTCTCAAACACATCATACAAGAAAACCTAACTCCCAACCAACACAGTTTGCATCCTCACCACAACACATCTACAGCTCTCATTTCATTTATGCAGAATATTGCCAAAGCATAGGACAATAACAAACTATTTTAGAGAACTGATTATGTAATAAGGGTTTAGTAATGGGTATTTAAATGGTTTCATAAATGTGTATTAGTTGGCTGAGGAAGTCCCAACGTTTGCGATGAATAAGTGGTAATAATGTTAATTGTTTGTTAATTTACAATTCTTTTTGTGTGATACGTTATTAAAGACGGTTTATCAAAGTCTGTAGGTCAGTAGTCTGCAATACACATATTGTGTCTACTAGTAGAGTATTAAAGGCACGGAACACTTGGTGCTTTTGGGCCCTTGGTTTTGTATTATTTGTGAAGTGAAAGAAATTGATAGACTTATTTTACATTTCATGAGTGGTATGGAATGAAAGAATGAATGAAATAAAATGTAATGGGAAATGGGTATTATTAGAAATTCTTAAAAAAATACATTTTTAACAAAAAAAGAGTGGGGGAATAATTGAAATATATGAAGTTATATTCTGTTGTAAGATGCAATCAGTTGTAAATGTTTATAATGTATATAATGTAACTAGTGTATATAAGCTGTTATAATTAAAAAAAGAGCCCCTACTCACTACAACATTTATGGTGCTTGCAGCTGACAAATGAGTTTCTGTATGTGTTTCATGTCTTTCATTTACAAAATGTATTTATATTTATTTATTGACATTTGTTAACTGGGCTTGTGGCCCATTTTAAGTGGAGGCCCGAGGAGAAAAGCTCCAGTAAAACATTTTAAAACAAGTACAATTTTAAACAATATTGATATAATAGCAGTTATAACAAAATGATTCACATATGTTGGGTTACATGCATAAAGTTAAAGTTGCATTAAAAAGAAGCTAACTAACAATTTTACATTGATATTTTGGTAGAGTGTACTAGTTTCTTAGCTTGTAGTGGTTCTAGCCACCTGATGGTTTGAACATTGGCTCTAAATGATTATCACTGTTGATATGACTTCCCAACCCTGTGTGCAAACATGGGAAAAAAAGGATTGTCGATGGATGGATAATTTTCCTAGTTTTTTTTTGTTTTGTTTTATGAATATTTACTGTGCCCTTTTCCATTGTTCTGGCCACCTGACAAGCCAATACTCACCTTAATGTTTACTTGCTAACTAGTTAGAGGCATCTTTTTTTTTATTTATTTAAAAAAAATGTTAGTTATTAAAGGTTTTTAAGTAAATGTTATTTTTTAATTTTTGTGATAAATCTATTGTAAACAGTGTTTGTATATTAATTTATTATTGTGCAAAGGTTTTTTTTATGTATTATTTTATATTATGTTGTCCCCTTTAAACAATGAGATTCGTTATGTATGCATCCACTTGAATGTTATTGGTGGAAATGTGATTTCAATGGGTATTTAAATGCTGAGTCTGTTTTATTCTAAGGAATTTTATTAATTATAAGTGTCAAAAGCACTTAATCAATACATTTTAAGTTTTCCAGGATTGTGGACTAGATTTTGCACCATTCATTGCATATTTTTGAACTTTATACAACGAGGGAATATTATGTTTGTTTTTTGGTTTTCTCATCCCTTGGTTCCAACAGTTTGTTTTTGTTTGTCCATATGGCTTCTGGTAGTGATTTTATATAAGGCAATGACTCCCATAACAGAATTCTTAGTTTCATAATTGAAAACGTAATGTTGCAGCAAGTCTCCCAGCAGTTTAGAACTATTGGTCAAAGTTTGGAGATTCAGCAGTCCTAACAGGACATTGTGGTAGCCAGTGGAGATAGTTTAGGCCACCTCTTACCTTTATGGCAGGTTTCTAATTTTTCTACAAACAACTGTTTTGAATTTCAAGTTTAGAAGGTTAATAATTTTGAATTTGATGTCTTTAATGATTGTGTTCCAGCTATTATCAGGAGTAAACCAATTTCCAAATAGCTTAAGAAGTTTGAGTTGAAGCTATAACAGTACAAAAAGCTTCAGTTGGAAAATGGCTGTTTATTGAAAAATATCACAGCTAATCTTGTTCCAAAGCGGTTGTGATTTTGGAAGTTCCCTAACAGCTTAAAAGGTTCTGATTCTTGTAAGTAACTTCTGGGTATCTTTAATAAAGCAGTCTGTGAGATGTTAAGGACAATGGTAAAATTTAATAACCAGCACATCGAGGAGATCTCAGCTGAACTGGACTGTTTGAATAATGCTTTACATAATAATCTTTTGTTTGAACGTTGAGTCCAATTATTTAAATATTTTTTTCAAAAGTTGGTAACATTTGTGCAAGCATTTTCCAAAGAAAGATAAAATTTGAGAGACTTAGAAGACTATGCAAATAGGGCTGAATATCCGGGTCCCCATAGCAACCATGATGATGTTAGGGGAAAAGAGCAAGTTCACTCAACTGGAACTGTCAGGAAGAGGATTATCAAACGGCAAGTAATGTTTCCCCAAATGGACTGCCCCTTATGAGGGAAGAAACTGTTTGGAGATTGGAGAGAATTCAGAATTATTTATTTAATATTTGCAGTTTGTTTTCCAGGATAGTCCATTGGACTACAAGGAGCCCATTTTCAATGGAGTCCTGGGGAGAAAAGCTCCAGAGAATTACAAATACATAGTACAGAAAGAGCACACATCCATAATATACATTTCAATTAAATGTTAAATACATATTTTGTATAGTACAATGCCATAGTGCACAATTCAAATAGATATTACATAATACAGAAATAAAAGATTTTCATTAGGAAAATTACATCAGGTTAATTCAGTAAGTATTTTGTTTTTAGGGAATTACAATGAGGTAAGGATGAAAAACTTTAAGAGGTAGTGACAGGCAACAAATTTTGGAAAGTTAGGAAGAAAGTGTGGTAGAAGTATGTTGTATGAGAGCAAGAGCATTTCCATTGTGAAGTAAGGTGTGAGTGCAGTGAGGTTTTAAACAAGGAGAGATGGTGGTGTGGATGGAGGAAGGGAGAGAGTTCCAGAGGTGTGCAAGAGAGAAGGACATCAATTGATTCCCAGCAGGATGTGTTGGTTTATGCAGTTTAATTAGGTTTTGGGAATTGGATCTTAGGAGTCTATCTGGTTTATGCATTTCAAAGGTATTTGTTAGGGAGGGGCAGAGAGATGGGTTATGAATGAGTTTGTGTGCTTGGATGAGCTGGGTATATGTGAGGAAGTTTGGTAATTCTAGCCAACATAGTTGTTGAAGGGAATTGCAGTGGTGAGAAGAGGCTCTATGACTTGCCGCAAATTTGGATATTTTGTTATAACAAGATGAGAGTTTTGTTTTGAGGGAAGATTGTAGGCTGGTTAGGATAGATGCACCATATAAAAAGGATGTGATGAGTTATGTATTAGCTAATGTAATTCTGGTGGTGGGAGAGATAAAGCGACTGTGGTGGTAAAGCATACCTAATTTTTTATGGGTTTTTTGCTATTTGCTTGTAGATGCTTATCAAATTTTAGTTGATTGTCAATGATAATTCCTAGTAATTTGTGACAGAAACTAGTTCTAGGGGGTATTATTGCTGGTAATTATGAAGAATTGTTTGTCTAGGGAAGAGGTTTTGGATGCATTGAATAACATAAGTTTTGTTTTGGTTGCATTAAGGGCTAGATGGTTGTCGAGCATCCACTGTTCAGTGGAAGAGAAGGCAGCTTGTGTTAGATTGTTTAGAGTTGTGATGGAAGGGGAGGGACAGATTATAGTAGAATCATCAGCATATTGAATGAGACTGGAGTTAGGAATGGCTTGGAAGAAATCATTTATGAATATGTTGAATAGTAGGGGGCCTAGAATGGAACCTTGAGAGATGCCTGTGGATGTATTAAGGAAGGGTGCGGTAGCTTTTTTCCATTTAACTGCTTGTTGCCTGTTTGTGAGATAGCTTGAGAACCACTGGGTAGAGGAAGGGAATAGGTTAAGTTTAGAGAGTTTGGTAAGAAGGAGGTTGTGGGAAACAGTGTCAAATGCCTTAAAGAGGTTGAGGAAAAGAGTGGATACAAAGTGGCCAGAGTGGCGGGCTTTGTTGATTGTTAATAGGAAGGAGAGGAGGGCAGTGACGGTACTATGACCTGGACTAAAACCATGTTGTGTGGCGGTAAGAAGCTGATTATTGATGAGGTAGGGTAAGAGTTGTTGGTGTGCACACTTTTCAAGTAGCTTAGAAATAGGGGATAGGATGGCGATAGGGCAAAAGTTTGAGATGTCATTATTGTTGCCACCTTTATGGAGAGGAATAATGAAGGCCTTCTTCCAGAGATGGAGGACCTGGCTTTCTGAGATAGACTCATTTAATTAGTATGCTGATAGGGAGAGCGATGGCTTCTGTAGCTACTTTTAGGAAGTAGAAGAGAGTTTCATCAGGGGCATTTGGAACCAGGTTTTAATTTTAGAAGTTTTTTTATGGTGGATATAGAGATGGAATTGATAGAGAAAGGTGGGGGTTGGGGGCAAGGGATGCTAGGGGAGGAAGGGATGGGAGTATGTTGAGGGAGGGGTTCTAGAGGTGTTGGTGAAGGATGATGTTTGCTTGCTTATGAACTCTATGAAGAAATAGTTAAACTGGCCAAGTCCATGTCAGAGGCATCTTGGTAGGGGAAAGGGTTTTCTTTTTTTTCCAGGTTGAGGAAAGATGAGATTCCTTTACAAAATAGTTTGGGACTGGTGGTATGGTTGGTTTGGAGAGTGGAGAAATAGGCTTTGCGATCTAAGGTAATACATTTTTTGACTTTATTTCATAGTGTTTTATATTCGTTTAGGGCGATAGTGGTTTTATTTTTATGGTAACATGTCCAGGCTTTGTCACGGAGTCGTATAGTAGCTAAGGTGTTTTTGGTTAACCAGGGTACAGGGTTACTTTTTATAGGTTTTGTTTTTAGAGGGGCAAAGGAGTTGAGCAGATATGTAAAAGTAGAGTTAAAGTAGGATAGAGCATTATCTAGGGAAAGAGTTTTTAATGGGTTCTAGTTTGTGCTTTTTAATGCATTTGAGAAGGTTTCAGCATTGAAATTATTTAGGCAACGAGTGGAGATATAGGTGTGAGTTAGTTGTATAGAAGGAGGAGACTGTGGGCAAAAGTGGGGAAATGGTGAGCTAGTGGGTCTGGGAGAATACCACTATCAGAGATATAGTGAGGATGGGATACTAGAATCCAGTCTATTGTAGTTCCAGTGATGGAGTTCTTGGAAAGCCTGGTAGTGGTATTGATTAGTTGTGTAAAGTTATATAAGTTAATATTGAGTGAGTTCACGGGAGATTGGATTGTGGCCCAGTTTATGTTCATGTCCCCCAGGGTTATGGTTTCATGAGTAATGTTGGTAAAGACCTAGGAGAGAATATCTTCAAGGGAAAAGATATTATCACCAGGGGGAATATAGAGGGAGAGAACAAATATGAGTTTATGCTTGTTTAGGTGGAGTAGGGCTGGTATTATTTCTGCCTTGCCAAATTTGGGAAAGGGTTTGGTATAGGGGGGTGACTGGGATGCTGAGTAAAGGAGTGCTACACCGTCTCCCTTTTTTGTGTTCTGTCATTCTTTAACATGTAGTAGTTGGGAGGAGTTATTTCAGAATCTTGTATGTGGGGCTTAAGCCAGGTTTTAGAGATTGAGAGAATATTGGGCTGGTTATGTAGAAGCCAGGCATGAAGGTTTAGAATTTTGTTACATAGACTCTGAGCATTTAGAGCTGAGAAGTGTAGGGGTTTGCCTGTTGCTTGGTGGGTTGGATGCAGTATGGTAGAGGGGCCTGGGTTTGAGTTGATGTCCCCAGAGAGAAGGATACAGATAAGATGATGGATGAGGTATTTGGTTTGTTTGAGGTGTTGTATACAGGTAGAGAGTTTTGTGGACATTAGACTAGTGGAGTTGGCAACAGTGTTTTTAGAGTTAGGTAGGAGTCTACAAGGGAAGAGCATGCTAGTGTTGAGGGGGTAGAGAATGGAAGATAATATGAGTAACAGTAGATGTGTACCTTGTAGAGGATGGGGTAGTGGTGTGAAATGGGGGGAGTGGTTTGCATTAGTAGGTTGGGTGATATAATTTAGGTAAGTTAAGGTAATTAGAAGTATTATTTGAGCAAGTAGGGATAGAGATTTGAGGGTCATGATGTTGGTTATTAGAGTAGAAGTAGGAGGTGAGTTAAGTTGTGAAGTTAGTTTGAGTAAGAGATTATGGTTTAGGTTGTTTAGTAGTTTATCAGGATAAGTTGGGTTTGGAAGTAAACTTTGAAAGGTAGGCTTACTATAATGGGTGAACTTTGGTAGGAGATTTTGGGGGTATAATGGGTAGTTTGGATTGGATTGTGGAAGTGATGGGAATGACTAGCTAAGTATAAGTGTAGGGGTCTTGAGGGTGGTGGGATATGGGGGTAGGGTAGGGGGTCCGAGTGAGCCCATAGGGCAAATGGAGCGGGTCGAGCCAAGGAAAGGAAGAATCAAGGTCAACAGTGAAAAACAATCAGTGGAGTGTAAGGTAAGTTCAGATGAAAATATGCAAGGGGTAAGAGATATTCTAGCAGTGGTATAGGGAAAGGATTAGAGTGGTTCTGATAGGTAAAAGATGGCACCACAAGGAAGAAAGGCAAAGTTAAAGAGTCTGTTGATGGGTTGGAAAGAAAAGAAAGTGAAAGAAACTGGGGATGGGGTTGGAATAGAGAATGGAGATGGATATCACAGTGGCCTAACTGGTTGGAACCAGTACTGACAGGGTCAGATCAGCAGTGTGAAACAGCACTGAAACAATTACAAAGGAAGCAACTGTGAAATCAGAGCTGAAGAGGGAATGAGAGCAAGCCAGAGATGAAAATGTTGCAGATATAAGTTTGAAAACAGGAGACAAAGGAAACAGAAGATGTACTAGGGGTTAAACACTCTAGAGTGTGGCAGGCAACGTTGAAACTACATATACTGGAACTATTGAGAGTTAAAACAATATTAAACTAAAAGCTATTGGTACTATTAGTTAAAACAGCAAGGAATGTGGTAGACTGCTGGCATTGTGTTGCCGCCTGGTGGCGAAAGTAAGTTACTACAACCAGAAAAACTAACCTGTGTGTATGCTCATCTGCCCTATAGTAATACTTTAAATAAGGAGCAATTTACTTTTTTTAAAAGCAGATAGTTTCAAAAACAGATTGAGTGTGGATAAAATGCAATAGAAGGAACACCTACAGTTTAGGAAGCTGTGCATTTTTGTTTGATTTTGGAGCTACTTCAGGCAGGTAACTTAAGCAGATTTATACTCTTTCACAAGGTATTTTGCTGGGTGGGTCTGTTGGGCAGGGGATGACCACAGAGTCTTTAATCCATCAGGTGAAGCTTCTAAAGCCAGAGAGCACACAGGCAGGGAAGAGTAGAAGCTTCCATGTGGACTGCACAGAAAGCTAGAAGGATTTTAAAGAAGCTCCAGTGGCAGGAGCAGCACGGACTACTACAACAAGTGAGGGGCCAAACCAAAAAGGAATCTATCCAGAAAAAAGGTGGAACTGGAATTAACAGAAAATAGTAAGACTGGTTGTTTCTCCTCTTTGAAACTGCACATGACAGTTAACACTGTGAAAGACTTTATTTATAACTATTCTACGAAGCTTCTTAGCCCACAACATGCAGACATTTTGTCCAAGAGTTTGAGTTTTGTTCCAGCAAGGAGATCCATTCTGGTGAGTTTGCTAATGGAGTTAAAACTGTATACCCATAAGGTAAATCTAGCTTCTTGGTTCAATAACAATGTGGTCTCATGTAGTGATTTAAATTTACAGAGGGCCAGCATATTTAACCCTCCCTCAAATTTTATGGTTGAAGTTTTTGGAAAGCTGTGCAAATTAGATATTAGGAACATCTTTGCTAAACCACAGAATAAAACATATTTCATGTTATCTAAGGAAGAAATGGCACTACCATAGCAAATTACAGATGAATGTTCTATCAGAGTTATGAAACCCAATAAAGGGGGTGACTTGGTGGTCATGGGTACGGATGATTATTGTTTCAGAATGAATTCACTTTTACTGTCTGATACACATACTGTGGTATCTCCTAATGAGATAAATATAGCATTTGCAAAGAAAGATATGGCACTACAGGATATCTTCTTTCAGGGTCAAGTGACTAAAAAAAAAAAAAAAGAGTATGAATCCATGGTCAATGAGTATAGCCAGTATGTTTGGTATTCCAAATATCCATAAGGGCTTAACTGACTCACTGTTTAGATTTATTGTAGTTTCCAGTTGTTCAAAAGCACATTATATAGCAAAATTTCTCGACCACTCATTAAAAGAATGTGTGGCATCATTAACACAGATTTGTAAGGACTCTTGGTAATTTCTAGCCAAGATGAATGATATTAAAGCAGTATATTTTGATGATTGATGTGATAAACCTATATTCAGTAATACCACATGATATAGGTTTGGACTGGCTGGAAAAATTATTGTCTAATTTAAATATTTTGACAAATGAGTGTCAGTCTTGTGGTAGTGTTAATGGATGTGGTAACAGCTACTACTATTTCTTTGAAGGGCAATTTTTCCGGCAAGAGAGAGGGGTGGCTATGGAGGCAGCATGTGCTCCCAGTTTTGCCAATTTGTTTATGGACCAATAGGAATCCAAATTCATTTTAACAACCCCTATGTGACATTTTATTTATATATATATATATATATATATATATATATATATATATATATATATATATATATATATATATATATATAAAGAAAGCTTTCACAGATTCTTATTTGTATTTTAAAAGCCTACACCCTATGCACCAGAAGAAGACTATGGTAGAAGGCCAACTTGTTAGAGTGGCCAGGATGGTCACTGATACCACAGCCTTTACAGATCAATGTGATAGTTATCAGTATGTTTCTTAGTAGAGGGTACCCAGAAACCTTATTTTATAATATAAAGTTATAACTTGTATAGAAAATGTTGCATGGATTTTATAAGCCTATACTGGCTGGATCTAGCACAGTCAGTATATATATATATATATATATATATATATATATATATATATATATATTGCATATTTTTCACATATATCCTTCTGCCATTAATCTAAGAATAGGGCTAATAAATATGTTACTATTAAGACCTGGATATTAGGAGAACTAATGCTGCCGAATATCCAGGTCTTAATGGTAACATCTTTATTAGCCCAATACTTAGATTAAGGGCAGAAGGATATATGTGAAAATATGCAATATATATATATTTTTATAATGTAATGTCTTTTTCTGTGTGTTTACATATATGGTATTTATAATAGATTTTTTTATGTATTTTTAGGATATGTATTTATTTATTGTCTGTGTATTTAGGGACTATACCTTTAAGTTGATTGTTAATCAACACCTTTGAAATTAGGATTGCTATATAAGTTAGGTCAGTCACTGTTCATTTGTATTTGTCCTTTTCTGATGAAGTTTTTTATTTCAAAAAACGAAAGCGCTCAATAAAATACTGTTTTGTGGATCCTGGCTTGCTTCTTCCAACTTTGGCTGTATCTAATTTAGTGAACAAAAATGGAAATGGTGGAAAAGGGAGATTATTTATTATGACATTTACGATGTTTGTCATTCTGAAGAAAAATCGAGTTGTTTTTTCATGTGATGATAGAATATCTGATTTGCTAGATGAAGGTCCCATTGTAGTCTACAAAAAAGAAAATTCTTTTAAGAATTTGTTGGAGTCCAAGGTATATGAATGGGTAAGGAAAAAATGGTATGTTTCAATGTAGTCATTGTGCCCAATGCCCATATATGCTCACCACAGACACCCTACTAGTGAATGGCATCAAAATTGAATTAAGGGGTCTTTTATCTGTCAATTTTCCGAAGTGCCTTATATAGCTTCCTGCACAAAATGTGCAGTATTTTATGGTGGAAAGATGAGCAGGAAGCTCAAAGATAGGCTGTATGAGCATCTTTTGGATGTTAGGAAAAATATGAAAAGTAATATGAAGAATGCACTCACTAAGCATATGTTGGATTCACATACTCATTCTTTAAAATTGTGTCCTGGAGAAAGTTAGTAAAGATCAGAGGGGCATTATTACAGTTGAGCAGCTCAATAAGTGTGAGCTAAAATGGCAGTTGAAACTCAATGCTATGAAGTTTCCTGGCATTAATAAAGCTTGCTCTATTAATGGTTTTTTAAAACTGAAACATTTGGAAGTATGCATTTAGATTATATATATTTTCAATTATGTTTATTTATGTTTTGGTTAAGTTACACCATCAGTGTATATTTTATCATGTCTTTCATTTGCAAAAAAATATTTTAATTTTATTAAAGGTTTTTAAGTAAATGACATTTTTTAATTTTTGAGATAATTTGCCATTTGGGCAGTTTTTCCATCTCTTTCAACTTTCTGGTTTAAAAGCCTGCATTTGTGCTTGTCATTCCACCTTTCCTGTAACTAGACTAGTGCAGATACAGATTTGCTGTATCTAGGACTGTTTGGTAAGCGGTGTCAAAGTCTGCTCTTCATTTTTTCCCTTAGATCTACTAGTTCTCTCCTCTCCTGCACTTTTGCTAGCTTATTAGTCTAGCACTTTACCAGACTTCTTGCAGCAAATATTGTAGTGCACAAAAGTGCTACCAGCACTAATCGATCTACAAGGAAACAGCTCCAGTATTTATTATTAATGCCCACCCCTCCAGGCATGTCTAAAGGTCAGTTCCCTGTGGTTTCTCCTATTAACCTGGTGAACTTGGGAATCCTGAGGCAATGTAGCAACTGCCCCATGCACACTGACAATCCTCTCCTCTTACCTCCCAACACTCAGATGTGTGAGAGATGCACTTATATAGCCAAATTGGAAGCCACGCACTCTCCAGCCAAGACTGGAATAGCTGGTCAAGAGGAGGTCAACACTTGCACCATACCACATGGAACACACAGCCCTCCAGAACAAACACCAGACAGCGATTCAGTTTGTAGCCTGCTATAGATCCCAAACAATGTCCCAAGACTCTCACTCCTTGTTCCAAAGCACCCTGGAGAATATTAGAGTCCATCCTAGCACTCGCATACTGGGTGACTTCAACTACCCCTCCATTAACTGGGAAAACTACTCGTGTATCAATACACTTGCCCAACATTTCCTAGAATTCATTAATTCCAGTGCCCTGGACCAGCTCGTTCTTACCCCAACTAGAGGTAGAAACACCCTTGACCTGGTCATTACTAACATGGGCGACCATTGCTCTACACCAATAGTCAACTTCTCCCTGGTTAAATCCAGTACAAACTAATCACCTTGGAAATCCACATCCCTTCCACCCCCCACCCCTGCAAAGGTAACCACCATGAAAAACTTCTCCAAAGCTAACTTTGAGCTCCAAAATCAGAGATGACCAACTTCACAGCACCCAGGGAAATGGAGATCCATTGCATGGCCATCAAATCATACACCAATGCACTGTACACAAATGCCTGGCTCTCGCCATACCCATTAGAACCAAGATGCTCTCCTCCAAAAAAAAGGAAGCCAGTCTGGTGGTCCCCTGCCATAAACAAACTCTACAACAGGAGGAGGAAACTGATCTGGAATAAGGTGAAGCCCCAAGACTGGAAAAACTCCCTTAGCCTCAACAAAAAGTTGAGATTCCCTCATCATATCCTCTAAAGCGAGTTATAAAAACAGAATTGCAGCAGATAGTAAAGACAACCACAAGGGCTTCTATAGTTATGTAAAGAATCTCCACAGCAATACACATTTGCTCTGAGCTACTGTACAATGGTACCTTCTATACCGAGCCAACAGATATTGCCAATATACTGGCCGACATATTTAGTGCCAACTTTACCCCTCCCCCTCAAGGGACCAGTCACAATACCAGTAGATTGCCAGGTACCCAGTATTACTGCTGCACAGGTTAAAACAGCACTGTCCAAGGCCAACAATACAGCTTCTATGGGACCTGAAAATATCCCTGGCTGTGTTCTACATGAATTAGAGTGAACTGGCACCTCACCTGTGTGTCCTGTTCAGTCACAGCCTCGCATCAGGATTTGTCCCTAGCAAATGGTGCACTGCTACAGTCAACCCTCTCCACAAAGGAGGAGACTACAGACCCTGGGAACTATCACCCCATTAGCCTGATGAGTCTGATATACAAAGCTGTGGAATGCATCATCGTGGACCTAATAAACAAGGATCTAGAGAATTTCCAAACTGTGGATCCCACACAGTTTGTTTTTTTTTTTTATTTTATTTTATTTATTTATTTATATTTGTTTACCAGGAAATTCTGACTGGACGCAGGTCCTTTTTCAGTGGATGCCCAGGGGGAAAAGCTCCACATCATGTACATGATAGAGATGCAAAGTTGCAGCAATAGTAAACAACATTACAGGTTGTTGGCTTTAATACAATAACAAGATATTGATTATGAACAGTATATACAGAAAATGTTGCAAGTTAAGCTTGTTACTAATATTATAAATGACAAGAAACTAAGCTGTCAGACAAGATGTTAAAGTATGTAAAGACAACTAGCTATTTCTAACTGTGGTTAGTAGTGGCGGTAGTATAGGTGGGATAAGAGTCTAGGTGGGGGGTAAGGGTGGGGATGTTAGTCTGGATTAGAACAAGGACAACACCAGTGCAAATTTAAGTGGAATTTGAGTGCAGTCTTGAAAAGGCTGCTGGAAGGTAGAGTAGTTATAGAGGGTAGAAGATTGTTCCAAATTTAGATATGGTACATGAAAATATGGCTTCTCCTGCTGAGTTTTTGGGTTTGATAACAGAGAGTTGATTTTTTTTGCTTGATCTTAGGGGCCTAGGGGGATGTTAGGGTTGGAGAAGAGTTTGAAGGGAAGGGATGTTAAGGCTGTGGTTAATAAGTTTATGACCGAGGGTGAGTTGATTAAAGTGAAGGAGTTGTGGGAGTTCTAGCCAGTTTAGTTCTTTAAGGGAGATGCAATGATAGCTGTGGTAGGAGGTTCCAGTGGCAAATTTAGCAATTTTGTTGTAACAAGCATCCAGCTTGTGTAGGTCTGTCTGTTTAAGGTTGGTAAGTATGGGGGATGCATAGAGTAGGGTGGAGATTAGCTGGGAATTGTCAGTGGAGATTCTAGCTGCCTTGGTTAGAAATTGGCAGCTTCGATATAATGCACCAAGTTTCTTGTGAGAGATATGTGGGTGTCAAATCTAAGTTTGCTGTCTGTTTCCACACCAAGTAATTTTGTGTGCTCTGATGGAGAGATGATGGTATTGTCTTTGGCAAGAATGTTGAAGTGGGGTGTGTTTTGGGTGGCTTTGGAAGGTTGGAACAGGAGACATTTTGTCTTACTTCATTTGAGTAGGAGCTGAGCATTGGATAGCCAGCTTTCTACAGAAGAGAATGATTCCTGTGTGATTTGTTGTAGTTCTGGTAGAGTGAGGGAAGAGCAGATGAGAGTAGAGTCATCTGCATACTGTATAAGAGATGCTTGTCTGGTGGCAGTATGTAGGTTGTTAGTGAAAAGTGAGACCAGCAGAGGCCCACGGACAGACCCTTGGGGAACTTTGAGAGTAACTGGGAGGCAAGGTGATGTGTTACTGTCCCAGATTACTGATTGCTGGCTTCCATGTAGATAGCTGTAGAACCAGTTTCAGGCTGGTTGTGAGAAGGAGAGGTTGGGGAGAGTAGAGTGTAGTAGCTCATGAGATACCATGTCAAAGGCCTTTGAGAGATCTAGAAATACGGCAGTATAGAAGAAGCCATTGTTTTTGTGATGAAGTATAGTGTTGGTGAAGGAGAGCAGAGCGGAGGTAGTGCTGTGATATAACCTGAAACCATGTTGGGTTATGGAGAGGAGATTATTAGCTAGGAGGTAGTTGGAGACCTGGGTGTTAATACATTTTTCAAGTATCTTGGAGAGAGGGGAGAGGATAGCAGTGGGGCTGTAAATGGAGAGGTCAGTGGAGGGGGTGCCTTTGTGGAGGGGAATGATGTGGGATATTTTCCATATTGAGGGAGCATAGCCTTCTGTTATGGAATGGTTGATTAGAATTGAAATTGGGTAGGCTAGTGTATCAGATGCAATTTTCAAGTATTTCAGAGGGGAGGTTGTCAGCTGCGACTTTGGTAGGTTTAAGCTTTGACAATAGTCATTTTATGTTGGAAGTAGGTACTGAGGTGAAGAAGAAAAGAGGAGTAGGGGGTTTAGGGTTAGGAGTTGGGGGGCTGTTGTAGGGAAATGTTCGTTTAGAGATGTTATAGTTTCAGTGAAGTGTTTGTTGAAGGATTCAGCAATAATGCTGGAGGAGGGGGGATGTACGGCTAGGGGGTATCAACCTTCCCTGGGTGGAGGATATTGTTAATAGTGGACCAGAATTGCTTATGGTTGTGGTTGGTAGAGTTTAGGGTGGATTTATAGTAGAGCAGTTTGTCTAATTATATGTGTTTTTTGGCTTTATTGTGCAGTTCAAGGAATGATTGCCTACCTGTTATTTTTGTTAGTTGCCACTGCTCCCAGGCCTTATCTCTAGATTTCATTAGGGTTCTGGTGGTCTGTTGTAACCATGGGGCATGCCTGGATCTGACTTTGGCATTTCTTACATGAGCATGGGTGTTTAGGATGGAGAGGAAGGTACCATTGAAGAAGTGGACAGCCTCATCTAGGTTGAGGTATTTTAGTGGTGACCAATTATTTTTTTGCAGGGGTGAGATGAAGGAGATGGGGTTGAAGTTGGACTTGCTCCATATTTGCCTGTGGATAATGGGCTTCAGACTGTTTATGTGGTGCAGAATTAGGAAAGTGGGGAAGTGGTCACTAAGATTGTCAGGTAAACAGCCTGCTAGGTAAGAGTGAGGGATTTTGTTGACTAGGATCCAGTCAAGTAAGGTATGATTGTTTTGTGAAGGGTAGAGCATGCCTGCTCAACTTGGTCAACTTCTTTGAGTCAGTCACCAGAGCTGTGGATGAAGCCAAGGCCTTTGATACCATTCCCCACTCAGGAATCATAGAAAAACTCAATAGGATAGGCATCAATCCCTATATCACTAGGTTGGTTGCAAACTGCACAGTTTGATAGTAGCTGACTCCAAGTCAGACTGCCAACAAGTCATGAGTGAAGTCCCACAGGGTTCAGTCCTGGGTCTTCTCCTGTTTAGTATCTACTTCTCTGAAGTCCAGGCCAACATGAAGGGACTCTGGCTGACAAAGTTCCCAGATGATTGCAAGTTGGGAGCTATTATTAACTCCACGAGTGATGTTGACATCCTACAGAAAGACCTCACTGAGACCGACTAGTATCAGAACCATGGCCTTAAGCTCAATGCCAAAAATGTGTCGTCCTCCCCTTTTTTGAAAAACCCAGTTCCCATGAATTACCACATTGATGGTAGTCCACTGAACACAGAAGGCATTATAAGAGATCTGGGAACACAGGTTGACAGCAACCTCTCTTTTGCCCACCACATTGCCACTGTGGTCAGAAAGTCCTTCTATGTGGCACATCTCATTACTAAGGGTTTTGCATCCAGGAAGAAATAGGTCATTGTCTCCCTCTTCTCTTCCCTTATTAGGCCAGTCATTGACTACAATGCCTCATTTGGCATATACCTCACTAAACACCTGCAGCAACTGGAGAGGCTGCAAAAGTACCTCACAAAGAGGATCCTAGGCCTTAAATATTTGCCCTATATGGACAAACTCAAATAACTCCAACTATTCTCTGCCTCATATCACCTACTTAGAGGTGATCTCTGCTTGACATACAAAGTAATGTCTGACTCAGCTCTGTTAGAAATGCTACATCTAAAGAAATCCCAGTCCCTCCACACCACATGCTCCAGAGACCTCAACCTCATTACTACAATCAACAGAACATGCTGGAGGGACAGGGTCATAACCCAGAGACTTCCCATGGTATGGAATAGACTTCCCATACATGTCAAGCAGAGCACCTCACTGGCCCTCTTCAAGAGAAATCATGATGATTGGATGGGAAATAGAAAATTCACCCCAGGGATCATTCCAGAGGCTTTACTTGACAGAGGCATTGGGAACTAAGGTCGGGTGGCACAATGCTAGGGTAATACTATGGGCTAGGCTTGTAAAGGGTCCAGGGTCATTAGCCTATCACACACATGAATCTATGAAATCTATTGTAAACAGTGTTTGTATATTAATTGACTTGTGCAACGGGCTTATTTTAATATGTATTATTTGATATTATGTTGTCCCCTTTAAATAGTGAGGTTCATTTGAATGCATCCACTTGTTATTTGTGTAAATATGATTTGAAGGGGTATCTAAATGCTGGGTCTGTAAAGTGATTTTATTCTGAGGATGTTTCTTTACTATAAGAGTTTTCTGGGAGTATGGACTGGGTTACCCTGGACTAAATGAATTGGCATATATAGACTGTGTTTTAAAACTTAAGGCACAGTGTTGTTGTATATATTAACTGTTATATTATTTATTCATATTTAATCAAATGTATTCTGTGGCTTGTACTGCATATATTTAGATTAGAGTAGATTTTATATGCATGTGTATTTGGGGGTTTCTTGGGACAACTTTGCCATGTATCTGCTTTTACTATTTCTTTAAAATTTTATTTGGAAGTGTCGTGATTATTCTGTTCTAGAGAAATTGGGATTATAGGAATTTTGCTGTTGATCTGATGAAGTTTTGTATTTTACTCAACAAAAGCATTTATCTTTTATTAAAGTTCTTGTTGGAGTATAATTTCACCATCTGTGCCTTTTCTGTGGTTACCTAGTATGGACTGGGTTATTTGTACCATTTGTTGCCTATTTTTGAACTTTACACCATGAAGGAATATTACATTTGTTTTTGGTTTGTTTCTTCCCTTGGTTCCATCAGTTTGTTTTTTAAGTGTGACTTTCTATTTCATTCCTAGCAAAGTGGCAACTGGGCAGACAAAACGTGGCATCTAAGGAAAAAGCAGCAGAAGCAAACACTGGCTCCATAGAAATGTTGCCAAAATTGAGAAGAGAGTTGTTCAGAAGATGGGAGAAGGAGATCAGATAGAGGATTCAGAAAAGATATTTCAGTTGGAGTGTTTTGAATTGAAGAGCTGAAAAGTGAAAAAAAATGAAAGGAAGAAGTTATAATATTGGGAGGGCTGCAGGATGATTTATTAGAGGATTTAGTAGAACAAAGCAAGGCAGAGACGGAGGGAAATGTTGTAGGGTAAAATGATAGAGATAAAAAATAAGGAAGAAGGACAGAAATTAAAGGAGAGATCATTTGTAGAAGTAGTCAGAGAACAAAAAGAAGTTAGAAGGGAGAGAAAGAAGACAGACAAATCAGAAAGGAAGAAGCATGTAGAGAAAATCCAGAATAATGAAGACTCAAAGGACAGGTATGAAATATGGGACAGAATTGTTGTAACTTTAAGAATAAACAGACAAGAGGTAAGAACTTTTATTCTGATTAAAAAAGAGACTTATTGTGACATTTTCTTTGAGACTGCTGAAGTTGTAGATTTTTTTTGGAGAATTATGAAAAGAAAAAAAGAAATATATTTGTGGAATAAATGCATAATAAATGCTTTCTTTTGAGAAATGCAGAAAAATGTTAATGTAGAACTTTGGACGGAAATTGAAAGAGAGGCTGCTAAAAATACTTATTAAAGAACTTTTGTAATGAGATAAAGGACATTTCTAAAGTTATTGATAAAAGAGAACTTTGGATAGGGTCTTGGGACTGTAATATGATTTTGAAAATGAGAAAATGGCAAGATTGTACACATAGAACAAGGAAAGTTCCAACAACTAAATGACCCAATTCAGATGGATGTACACAGGAACACACTGCTCGTACACCAAGTATAAAAACAGAAGTTTAATTCCACTTAAATCCAACGATACAGATCAGGTTAAGCGCTTTATACCGTAATACACAGTCTTCCTCAGAACGGTTAATTCAAACCAAATAATACATTTTATATCTTCCTTAATGGAATAATTAAATCACTTATCTCAGGATCCCGCCAAAAGTGTTTGAAAACATTTAAAAGCATATTCCCATACAACAATCATAATATGTATATTGCTGTTAAAAAATCTAATCCATACTGTGTCATGATAAACATCAAAAGGGAGAAATTAATATGAGATAATTTAAAATCAAAATAATTAATGACAACTAATGTAAAGGTGATACAACATACTGACCTTACAAGGCATAAAATGATAAAATAATGTAGTACTGAGTATTACAACCTTCATAATAAAATATAACATATAACGTATAATGCTAAAGCAGCTGACTTGCTAAATAAATCATTATATCATAAAGGAGATGGCAGATAATCACAATAAAAAAAGTTTAATGCTAATAAAATCATTCAAACCCGGTTTACGGGTAGAATCGGTCAATATCTGCCATCTACTTTCCTTTAGGGCTAATTCGTTTTTCCAATTTCCACCGAAGGGAGAAATGGACACCTGATCGATAATACAAAAATGGAAACTATGATCACTACCTTTTTCTGCAATGTGTCTATATAAGGCATTTTTGTTGTCACACTTTTGTATCCTATATTGATGTTCATACAGCCGTTTCTTCAGCTGTCTCTCTGTTTTGCCTATATAGTGGGCGTTGCACAGTTTGCAAAGCACCACATAAACCACGCCCTTAGTTTCACAGTTTCCCTTCAGACTTTTAATATAAGTGGCATTGATGTCATTTAGCCTAAAACCCTTGTCCTGATTAATGTATTTACATTGTTTGCACCTGCCACACTTAGTTGTCCCTCTATTGACTTCACTAATCTTATTACCCTTATTTGTACTAGCCCTTTCCAACAGATTTTTTACATTGGGGGCAGTCTTGTATACATGTTTGGGGACTCTACCTAGTATCTCATCAAAATCCAAGGCTGCCAACAATTCCCAATGTCTTTCAAGGATGTCAATGATAATATTGGTGAAGGGTGTGTACATGAGGATGCATACTCTTCCCTTGGTTATATTCACATTTTTATTTACTTTCATCATACTATAATTTCCCAGAATGGGAGTGTATTTTGATCCCCATTGACTCTGTACTTGATTGGTCACCTCCGTGACCATCCTACCAGGGTATCCACGATCCAGAAATAACTGTTTAAGAACAGTGAGTTCTAACATCATGGTATCCCTGGTGGAGCACATCCTGGCTACTCTTATACTTTGACCTTTTAAGATGTTCTTAAAAACATGGGGGGGATGATTGCTGGTGTAGTGAATATAGTAATTTGAAAAAGTGGGCTTCCTGTAGACTCTAGAAATGAAACCCTCAGAACTATGATTAATATGTGTATCTAAGAATGGTATTTCTGTGCGATGGTAACTGTGAGTGAAGGAAAGAAAATCTGTAGTAGAGTTGAGATATGACATGAAATCATCCAACCTAGCCACCGAAGCATTCCAAAGAATGAAGATGTCGTCAAGGTAACATGCATAATACGAAATGTCAGGATCAAACTGGCTGTTGAACACGAATCTCGACTCCCATTCAAGCATGACCAGGTTTTCATACATTGGGGCGCAAGCCGCCCCCATGGCAACTCCCTTGATCTGTCTAAAGAACTCTCCCTGAAATTCCACAAAATTGTAGTCCAAGACCAGTCCCATCATGTCACAGATCAAATTGATCTTGTCCCATGTAAAGCCCGAGTGTTTTCGTAGACTACTGGCAAAAAATTCCAATCCTTGCTCTTTGGGGATGCTAGAAAACAAATCCTTGATATCAATAGTGAGGTATATGGTGTGTATCTTCCATTTGTCCCTAGTGAGATCCCCCAAAAATCTCCACGAGTCTTTCATTAGGTGGGGAATGGAATCATAAATATTCTTGAGCCATCGGTCAATCAACTGACCTATCTTGAAAGTCTTGGAACGAGATCCTGATACAATGGGCCGAAACGGGGGGTTCTCTAAACATTTGTGGCTCTTGGGTATCCCTACCATCTTAGCCAAGATGGGATAATCGGTCTTCAAATAAGTATAGGTGTCATTGGTTATCCTGTTGTCTATCAGATATTCCTCCAGACACAAGTCAATCCTTTTGTGTCCGATAGAAATTTGATTCAAAGATATGCTCTCGTAGTTACCCGACTCATATAGAATGTTGTGTATAACTTCGTTATACTCGGTGGTGTAAAAGACAACTGCCCCACCTCCCTTATCAGGCTTCATGATTCTAATATCTCTGTTACACATAAACTTTTTTAAACATTCCCTCTCAATGTGTGGTAAGTTGTCATCGTATTTGATCCTGTCCTTTTTAATGTTCCTATGTAAATGATAAATATCATTACATACCATTTTTTCAAAATTGGATATAATAGGATTGCTTGCCGGGATGTAAGTACTTCTTTTCTTAAGGTCAGTGCCCGCTATACCAATCACATTACTAGCCTGATTAGGGTTGGTGTCAGTCTGTTTGTCGAATAACACTGCTAAGTTAAGCCGTCTACAATACATCTTCACCTCCATAATGTTGTCCACTAAATTCATCCCCGTCATGGGAATGTACTTCATCCCCTTACTCAATAGTTTAACAAAGGCAATGTCAATTTCAATATCGGTATAGTTGTATACTTTGTATCCCTCACTCACAATAGTCATGGGACGTAGATGGTCTATACCGGTGGAGGTGCAAGAATTGTCAGAAATATCAGAAATACCTCCCGCCCCTGTGTTCTCGTGGTGGTGTGAGATAAAACTGTCCTCCACACTAACTTTGTTGGAAATACTATCATAAGAATGTGTGGGTGTAATTGACAATAAACCATGGGGCGAGCTCATATACAAATGTTGGGGGTATCCTGAAATAACAGAATGGTTCACCTGCTTATTCATCAGGGCCTTAGATAATTTCTCACTGGTGGAGACCATCCCGCCTGTAGAAGTGTCTAGCCGTTTTGCCTGTTCCTTCATTATTGCCTCTGGTGATTTCTTGCTGGATAAAACCTCCCCCCCTGAAAATTTTCTTCTCTAAATCCACTTTTAGAATATTTCCTTCTATGAAATTGCATAAAATGATTATTGCCCACATTCCTATTGGCCGGCCAAATGTAAACTCTGTTATTTTTATATGAATCTAAATCACGTAGGATTTTGTTCTGTTTTCTCTCAACAATACCTGATATCTTCTGATCAGCCACACTGTATTGTTTCGTGTATAATTCCCTCCAATAATCAAAATCCGAATGGTTGATAATGGTGGAATTCATATTCTCTACTTCTTTGATTAATCTAACAAGCTTTTCATCATTACATTTGATCAGCAATTTAATGTATGCTACGCCAAAGTCATCAAATAATTCATTGAATGCACACATTGTGTCTGTCCCATAATCTATACCCAAAGGAAGTTTAAAAAATCTTAAACCCTTGGGTATAACTTTATGTTCAAGGCATTTGTCTAAATAACTAATGTCAACCTTCGTGTTTTTAATAGCCACTAATTTACGTCCAAAATCATAAATCAAGTCTCTCACTGAAGGCTGAGTCTCACTGGCTTTATTGAATTTAGATTTATGTTTACTTGTATAATCCCTCTCCTTATCGAAAAAATCAATATTATCGTCTAAAAACTGTTCCATTAAAACATTTTTGTTCGCTTCAACATGTAGACATTCGTGATTATTGCATAAATTCATCTTATTAACAGTACACATATTGTCTAATTTGTCATAAGCATTACTACAACACACACTAGGAGCGTTATGCGTAACAGTCTGAGGTATACTACCTTTCAAAAACTGTGTGTGCTTAATTTTGCCATGTCCATATGTTTTGACCACACGTGAGTCCTTGGGTCGAGCTCCAACATTTTGTTGCTCACGTCGTGCCTTGCTGACACTAAAATCAAAGGTAAAATCATGTGCGGAGGCATTCTGCAACCGTTCGTTTGTAAAATGGTCGTCTTCCTGGATAAATAAGTCCAGCCCCATATTGTGTGCAGTTTTATCCTTGTTAGGCAAGTCAATATTGGAAGTCCCAAAGTTTCGGTTGCCGTCCGAGGCACCATCCGTGTCTCTCAGCTCTCTCGGGAACCCACAATCCGGGGTATATAATACATTCACCGCATGTTGCTCTGGGGATGACGCTGTCATCATAGCGTTACATTTCCTGCTTTCACATCTATCCGGACTGTTGGTCTCAACCGCATCCCTTTGCGAACCTTCCGTCTCCCTGTTGGGTTTGTCTTTGATATTAGTAGTGGTTACTAGACCAGTAATCAATTCCGTGAGACGAAGTACTTCGTTTTTTAAAGCGGACAGGTCTGCTCTCAAAGTAATCACGTCTTCCTTGCACAATGAAGCAGCGCCGAGTTCCGTAGACACATCCATCCCGAATAGCAAAACCAAAGAACAATTAAAGTTCCAACAACTAAATGACCCAATTCAGATGGATGTACACAGGAACACACTGCTCGTACACCAAATATAAAAACAGAAGTTTAATTCCACTTAAATCCAATGATACAGATCAGGTTAAGCGCTTTCAACCGTAATACACAGTCTTCCTCAGAACAGTTAATTCAAACCAAATAATCCATTTTATATCTTCCTTAATGGAATAATTAAATCACTTATCTCAGGATCCCACCAAAAGTGTTTGAAAACATTTAAAAGCATATTCCCATACAACAATCATAATATGTATATTGCTGTTAAAAAATCTAATCCATACTGTGTCATGATAAACATCAAAAGGGAGAAATTAATATGAGATAATTTAAAATCAAAATAATTAATGACAACTAATGTAAAGGTGATAGAACATACTGACCTTACAAGGCATAAAATGATAAAATAATGTAGTACTGAGTATTACAACCTTCATCATAAAATATAACATATAACGTATAATGCTAAAGCAGCTGACTTGCTAAATAAATCATTATATCATAAAGGAGATGGCAGATAATCACAATAAAAAAGGTTTAATGCTAATAAAATCATTCAAACCCGGTTTACGGGTAGAATTGGTCAATATCTGCCATCTACTTTCTTTAGGGCTAATTCGTAAGGGCTAAGATTGTACACATTCTAAGCATGATGAATGTTGATGTTTATAAAGCTGTTGTTAAATATTAGGGTCGCCCAGGAAAATGTTTTTTTTTTTTGGTACAAAGGAGTGACATTTTGAGAATAATTATAATAAGAGTTGTTGTTCATGAGGGAAACATGGTCATGATGCTAAAAATTGGAAAACAAAGTTATAGATGTAAGCAAACAAGACATGCATGAATGGATTATGAGAAGGACAAAAGCTTAGAACGTGATGTAGAAAGACAGTTTGTAAATGAGAAAGAACAACTGCAACAGGAGAAAAGAAAAGATAAAAGGGAAAGCAGTCATACAAACTAAGAAGAAAATATAGATCATACACAAAAAGGGGGAGGGAGAGGGAAAGGGGGTCAGATGTTAGTGATGGAAAAGAAATACATAGTAAAATTGTTATTCAATCAGGAGAATGTTTAAAGGTAGGAAAAGAAAATTTCAGGATTTAAAAATAAAAGTAAAGAAAAAATGATAAATTCAAAAGAATGGTAGCAACTAATAGTGTTTTATCTATTAATGTTAATGGTATAAAGAATGTAATAAGGAGAACTGATATGATACTATGATATAATTTGTGTGAGGTAGACGTGATAGTATTGGTGGATATTAGGTTTTTAAATAAAAAAGTAAGAGACCAGGCAGAAACATTATGGTTAGAGGATGTAATATGGAATTTGTATAATGAAAATTGTCTGGGGATTGCTATATTATATAGGAAGGGAATAAAACTTTTGGATTATACTTAAATTAGGGTGATTAATGGCAGTGGACCTAAGGTGGGAAGAAAAAGTGTTTAGATTAATAGTACTATATGCATATGTGATAAAGGGAGAAATGATTTCCAGAAATGCTAGATTATGTTATAGTAAATATGGAAATAATAGGAAACTTTAATTGTGATTTAAAGCATAAATAGAAAACAAAAATAGACCAGATAAATAGTGATGGAAGAAATAAAATGTGGACATTTAGAGTTATGGAGTTTGAATAAAATAATATATTGAAAAAGAAAATCAAAAATGAGACAATATTTTTGTTTTGTAAAACTGAGAATAGTGATGGAAAAAGAAGTAGAATTGTCTTTTTTCAGATCATTCGGCAATATGGATTGAAATATATGTGAATAAAGAACATATAAAATTGAGAAAAGATAATGAAAAAGAGTAAAATGAGAAAGGCTGAGAAGTAATTACAGTGTCAGGAAAAGTTCATTTGACAGTGAGAGATTTTTTACAGAAAATGATCAGAATGGTGGATAACATTTAAAGAAAAATATAAAATAATGTATTTAATATGGGAAATTGAAAAAGACAAAGAAATAAAAGGGGATCTAGAGAAATAAAAAAGCTGCTTTATTTAGTCATGATAGGGATGAAAGGGACTATTTCAGAAAAGAGATTTATCAAAAAAATCAAGAGAAAATTAAAAATGTATTATATAAGCAAAATATATTTTATACAAGGAAAAGAAGTAGTAGTATCACAATACTTAAGCAGAAAAGTAAAGGAAGACAGTGGTGCAATGAGAGAAATTAAAAAGGAAAATTTGAAAGAAAACAGACAAACATAATGAGTATTTTAGTTAAGTATGCGAAAGAGATGGTAAAAAGGAAATAAAGAAAAAAAGGAAAAATCAGTGGAGGGTAAAGCAGTCAATAGGAGAAATGAATGAAAAACTGGAAAAACAGCAATAATAGAATTAGAAAAGGTAGTTAAGAAAATAAATGTAAGTTTAGCAGCTAGATTACATGGTGTAGCATATTTAATGTACTGGAACGTATTGCAATGGCAAAATAAATTTTGATAAATATATTTAAAGAATGGTTAAATGATGGTGTCAGTTATAAAGAAATATGTAGGCTCTTATGAGATTTATATGAAAGAAAGGGGAAAAGAAAATGAAATGAAAAACTGGAGGCCAGAAATGTTGAACAATGGTAATTATAAATTATTTATGAAAATAGAAACACGATTAGAAAATTAATTGAATTATATAATGGAAGAAGTTGTTTATAAGGTTAAAGGACAACGAAGTCAAGAGTTATTAATGGTGATTAGGGAAATAGTAAATGATATTAAGAAAGGACAGAAAAAAGTAAAATTAATGGTGGCAGACTTAAATAAAGAATTTGATTGAATACAGCATAATGTCTTATGGAAAATAAGGAATAATAGAATTTTAGTACAGAGATAGTCTGTGAATCGGTAGATAAAGATATTAAAATTAGAATTTACATAAATGGTTGGTTATATGAAGAAATAGAGATAGAAGTATAAAACAAGGATGTCCAATGAGCAGCATTTTGTTTGTAATGGCTATGAATAGTGGAAGAAAAGTATCAAATAAAGAAATGGAAAAAAGTAAATATGGATAGGAAATGGATGGATACAACCTATTATGTATTATGCTGGTGATACAATATTAATAGCTAAAATAGAGAAGAAATGAAGATGATTATAAATATGCATAACAGATTGCAATAATTTGGATTACATACTAAAAGAAAAATGCAAGAGCTTTAGAGTTTGAAAATAAAAAGATATAGGAATTGATTTTAGAGAATATATATTGAAGGAACAATGGGAGAAAATTTTGAGAGATTTAAATGTCATTTGGAATAGGTATAGAATGTCATTCAGTAAAAAAGTACATTTGATAATATGGATGGGAAAATTATCATATATAGCTAGTGGATACAATGGATATAAAATGTGTACACACCCCTGTTAAAATGCTAGTTTTTTGTGATATAAAAAATGAGACCACAATACATCATTTCAAAACTTTTCCCACCTTTAATGTGACCTATAACCTGTATAATTCGATTGAAAAACAAACAAATCTGATAGGGAAAAAATATTAAAAAAAAAAAACTTATAATAAGCTGGTTGCATAAGTGTGCACACACTTAAATTAATATTTTGTTGAGGTAAGACATAGGAGGCTTTCCATATATCAGGGGACAAGGTTTTCAGACATTGAATAGTTGATAAGAATAGATACTGGATATGCAATAGCATCAGCTGCTATTTTCAAAAATTCAGCAGGGAGATTATCAGCGGCAAGAGTGATAGGTTTAAGTTTCGTAAGGAGTTTTTTGATAGAATTCGAGACAGGATGTAGAGTAAAACCATTGTTAGTAAGGTTGTTGGGTGGAAGGTTAGAGGATTGACATTTTTGTGAGTTAGCGAGAGCAAGAATGGATTCTTTGAATAATTTATTGAAATGGGTGGCAACACTGACAGTGGTATTGGTTGTTTTTGGAGGGAGAGTATCTGATTTACCAGGAAGGAGAATGTTGTTAATGGCTGACCAGAATTTTTTTGGGTTATTTTGAAATTTTGTTTGTATGTTGTGGTAGTAGTTGATTTTGTGTTTCTTGACAAAGTTCTTTGCCTTGCTCTGCAGTTCTAGATATGCTTGTTTGTCTATGTGGGATCCAGTTTTATGCCACAGTGCTGCCCAGGCCTTATCTCTAGATTTCAAAAGAGATTTAGTTTCTCTGCCTACTCATGGGGAGTAGTTAGCTTTGACCCCATTTTTTAGGAGGGACCTGGAAGTTTAAGATGACTAAGAAAATAGAATTAAAGGAGTCCAGTTATATCCTTTTAGTGCTGCATTAAAGGTAGGTGGACTGAAGTTTTCCTTGTTGAGTATTATCTGATAAATAGTGGGCTTTTCCTGGTTGATGCGATGTCTAATTAAATATGTAGTAAGTGGTCACTCATGCTATCAGGGAGGCAGCCTGAGTGACATATGAACATTGGCCTATTTATCAAAATCCAATCAAGTATAACTCATTTGTTAGAATTTTTGTCAATTCTAGTAGTGGAGTGGATGAGCTCAGAATATCCACGGTGGGAGTGGAGTCACATGTTGACCAGTCAATGTTAAAGCCCCCCAGTATGATAGTTTCATTTTGGAGAAATTCAGAAGCTCAATCAAGTAGTGTATCCAGGATAGGTGTGTTAATGCCAGGAGGTATGTAGCAGCCAATTATATTAATACATTTTCTAGAGTAAAGTTTTAATTTTACAAGTATAATATCTACATTACCTAACACAGAAATGTTTATATCTAGGCTTTTGACAGTTAGTTGGTTTTTGAGTAGTATGGCTACACCACCTTCATTTTTTATTGTTCTGTTGTACTGTTGTACATAGCATGTTATAGCCTAGTGGCAATATTTCACTACTGGAGATATTGGGTTTCAACTAGGTTTCAGTTAATATTAATATGTCAGAAGAGTAAAGTGAAAGATTGGCATGAAGGCCATGGACTTTATGGCTAATACTTCTAACATTCATATTAAGAATGAACAGGTCATTTGGTTGTCTAGGAAGTTGGAATTTGTTTTGAGATAGATTACAGTTAGGTAATTGGGTATTATTAGCAATTGGGGCAGGATATGGATGTATGTCTTCACTGAGAGAGAGTCTGGTTGCTGCTTGTACTGTAGTTCTTATGATGTAAAATATGTGCTTGTGATATCTTGTGGATGGATTATTGGAAAGGTGTGAGGGTAAGATAGGTTTATGAACATGAGAACAGATGCATATGTATAGGAAACGTGGGTGGATGTAAGGTGTGAGTGGTATTTTATTTGTTGTGTAAAGGGTTGAGGTGGTATGAAGATGTAGTTCCTTATGTGGTTTATTATGATATGAGGTGAAGTGTGCTAGCAGTACAAGGGCATGTTAAGAGAAGGGGTGGGTAAAATTAGTGTAGAAGAAGCTTGCTCAGGTGTAGGTTTTGGATAGATATAGTGTGTGATGGTGGTAAGTGTTATAGCAGTGAACGAAGAGCAAAATCTGTGAATCAGTTCAATTGTGAATGTTCAGGGAGGATAAGTGGGAGTAAATGAATGAGGACTTAAAGGTGTGGAGAAGTAATGTGGCTACAATGATGAATGTGATTGGATGAATGTGTGTCAGGGGAGTGGCTTAAAGCATGTAAATGTAATGAAAGTAGAGGTGGGTGTGAATAGAGATAGGGTAGGGTAGGGTAGCGGATTGAGCCCGGGCGTAGCGAGGGAGAACGAAGCTGGACAAACCTTGTGAAAACCCTGTTGAAGACTAAAAACATTCTGTATAAGTACTTGCAGTGATAGTGCAGCTAAAAATAATGGGAGTCACAATATTCAAGAGATAGCAAGATCTAAAAAGTACTTTGCATTAGCTATGAATTAACAACAGTAATTTTAATTTTGCTACATGTATAATCAGGCTCAAATTACTTTGCTTCTAATGCAGCCTCTTGAGGGTTTGGAACATCCTTTAATATGTATATATGTTGGAAATCTCTGCTATACTGCATTTAAACAGAGCTGAGTTTTAAGAATTTATTGCAATACTTGATTTGTTATCAGTTTCAGCAAATGCCTGCTTATATGGTCAGTTGTTTAGTGTTTTGAAGGTTTCAGTTCTTCCAAACATAGTGTCTGCAGATTCTTTATTATTCAGACTTCTTTGTTCCAGTAGGTGGCCCCAAACCATGCAGTACTTATTATATGGAATGGGTGCATCCAAATAGCTCACCTTACTTTTAACAGGATTTTTATGTTCATCCATTCAATAGAAAACATTAAAGCAGTCAAATGCCACCTGTAAACAGTATTCTAGTGGCAAAGTAGCAACATTGTTAATTTATATCATGTTGGCATCTTCACATTACACAGAATGTGATCTTCTCTTTTCCTCAGTTACCCCAGTATTCTTTGTCTTTACATACTTGCAGAGTATTTAATCAATAAAAGAGGAACTGCCCTTTCCTTTGCTTTGTTTATGCATGCCTAACAATGTCCTAATTTATATTGTGGTGGTACTTTACTGCACTCATAGCCATGTTCTCAATATCTACAATAAATTTAAATTCACACTGTCCGACTAAGCCTGGATGATGATGACATTTGGAGATGTCTAATTTCAGTGGAAATATGTACAGGGGTCCTAAACCAACTCAAAAGATTACAGCATTTACTCATTAAAACTATCTCGGATAGTGTTATACTTAAGTGCTCTTATACACTAAAAGCTCTGTCCCTCTTCTTCATTTTATAAAGGCACTTGAGGAGTGATTTCTTATTTTCCTTCTAAGCTATGCATTACCCCAGGCTTTTTTTTTATCTTCATCACAAAAATGGAGTGTGATCAAGCAAACACACACCTCAGAGTCTTAAGTCTATAATACCAGGTAACATGATTCATACCTAACACCACCTAACCCATTTTTCTGAAATAGGCTTCTTTTACATATTAAATAGAGTACTTTTCTGAAAAATATTTAAAACTAGTCTGGATGACTGGGTGGATAATCAAAGATTTTCACCATGGGTATATGGAAATGGCCTCCTTACCATAAACTTATTAAAAACATATATAAATCAATTTTCAAAAAATAGTCATTAAAGTATCAAGTATCAATACTATTCATGTAAATGATTGCTGATTACATTACTTAATAACATTTTGCAATAAAGAAGAGAATGCAGTATTTTTTACTCCCTCTTTTACTGTCCCATTGGATTCTCTGCATTCACCCATTTGAACCATTTGCTCATTATAAGTGACTACACCTGAGTCCCCCAAAGTGTGATCACCAAGCAGTCTCTATCCCTGATCACACTAGGTCTTGGCTTGCCACGGCCTTAAGATCCATTTGTCCCTGTTGAGCCGACTAGCTTCCACATCCAAGTTGGATGCTTAACCAATCCCCTACCTAGGCCAAGAGTCAAATGGCCCATTTACTCTACAATCTTGCCCCTTCCATGGGACAAAGAAAAGGAGGTGGTGGGGAAAAAGAGGTCAGTCATTGATCAGGTGGAACCCCTCACCCTCCCTGTGGAGATTGCAATCCCCTCAGAATCTCACTTCACCCTCATCATATCTGCCTGATCATGAGGAAGCATGCATGCTTTTACACACGTCTCTGGCCTTGCTAATTTCATAGCTCCGTGAGAGGCATGGTGCAGTAACATCCATCCTCCATAGGTAAACTGCCTAGCTTTCGACATAAGTATCAACTAAGCAATTAGCCAAAGTGCCACCCTCCATCCCCGGAGAGGCAGTCTAACAGGGGCGACTCACACTCTGTTCTGCCCCACCAGCTCCCATGTGACTAAGTCAAAATAGTCTTAAGTCTCAGCCAGTGATTCATCCTTCTTTGTCGATAGAATGGGTTAACACCTTGTTGGTTTTCAGATTACTTCTATCACTTTAGATTCACACAATGCAGCGTTAAGGGCTGCTTCCTAACACTAGCTCATAAGGTGGGATGACCTGTTTATTTAGTTAGTCATTCTTTGCTTCTTAGCTAATGTGAAGGATGTCCCTCTTTTTGCACCAAATCCACTGGGACCTGGGCTTCTTATTGGTCTTAAGCAGAATTTCTTCTGATTCACAGAAAGAGGGGATACATGAATTATTTTCACATTTCATTTTAAGCCACTTGAATAAAATTCTCACTAGTAACATCCTATATTTTCTATTTTGCCACTACTAATGAGCTATCATGTTTGAACTTATAGTATACATTGCAATGTGTATGATTCCTACCTTTTCCATTAGGCTGTATGAATCAGAAAATAGTTATATAAGTAGGAGGTGGGGGGCATCCTCACTGACTACATCAAGGGTCAATATTTATATATTTCAAGAAACTTGATGCAACATTTTGCTGTTATACAGATGAGATGACATCAGACTAGAAAGTCAAGTGCAGATGAGACTTATTCTGGGAAATTAAGCAAATAATGGGTACAAATAGCACTTGCTGCACCCTGGTACATTAGGTCTGAACAATGTTAGGATGCACTTGTTTCCAGTACTCCACCATCCATCCTTGGTGCATGTTGTTGTTTCTGTGAAAGAGACTTTTTTCAAATCCTTGCACTCCCATTAAAAGATGATATCTTCTAGGAGTTGACAAATAGTGAAAATGGATGGCTATCTTGAGTTCCCAAACCTTGCTTTGTGCCCTTTATCCCTCCTCTTTTTCAGCTTGCTGCCCTTCTTCAGCTCAGTTTTTAAAAACTTAATTTTTTTCCATCACAAGGCAGCAGAAAGTGTTATTTGAGGAGAGTTCTGCACAGCTGAATTACCTTAACTGGTTATGTAATCATTCATGTAGATGTAGTCTTGCATTTTATCTGTAACTGATTTACTCGACAAAATCCAATTGAATGGAGATCTGATACACTACCACTAGGCCAATATATTGGAGAATCATGCAGGATGTAATACAAGCAAATCTTGTAGTCTGTAATGCAGAAAACATTTTAGCCAACTTTAAACGTGAACCTCATATTAAAAATGTATTAACTTTTGCCAGCATACATTAATCTATAAATATTCACCAGTCAAAGAATGTTGTAATAGATTTAACACACAGTTTTTGCCATTTTGGCTAGATCCACTGTCAAATTAATATTTTAACCTGAACCTCCATGATGGCATGAATCTCTCTCCAGGGTTGATTTTTTAAATTAATCAGAATCCCTAGTAGCAAATTTTTGTGTATTGAGTAAAATCAAGGGAATCATGATTGTGTATAAAATTTCCACAGCTTAAAGGGGCTTAAACAAGCAACACCCAGAATTATCAGTCAGTACCTCATTTTTCATTTTAGTAACCCCATGTCAGTTTATGTGGTATTCTTCCTTCCCAGTATTGAAAACATACATAGTAGAGTTATAAGAACAAAATTGCCTTTCCCTTTGTTTTTACATTTATTTATTTATGCTTTGTTGACTTAGTTATCCACTAGGCTTTTAAATTATTTTCATGTGAGATTCAAGGGACCTTCATACAGACTAAAGGAAACTGCCAAAGATAGCATTGAAATTCTACAAATTGTCATTGCTAGTAGGGCATGGAAGATTGGGTTAATGGATAAGGAAGCAAACAGAGCCTAAGGAGATGTCTAAAGTGCCTTCTACTTGTATTACAAGCTTTTTTTATTGTGGAAACTGCTGCTTAGTGTGTTTGTGTTGAACAAAAGTAACAGAGTCTCATTTTGCTATGGACCATACCTCTCAAACTGGAAACATCAAAACTCTGGACAAAGGCCCATGAAAAATAGGAACAAATTGGTATGCTGATTAACATAACATTTGCATACATAATTATGCAACCCCCACCCACTCCAATGGAATTGTGGGATACCAACTTTCAAACGCAAACTGAAGAGCAGACAACCAAAATATGGTCCCAGAGTCGCCTGGCCTGCAGCCATTCCAATGTCCCATTACTTGGCTGTTTGACCCCATTTACCATAAACAATGTAATGTGCATACTGCTTTACTTCTACAATGGTTATTTGGATTTTATTTTACATTTTATAGCACAAACACTGATAGAATACAAAAGCTTTAGTTATTACTTTTAGTGTGGATCATAAGTTCTTAATTTCCATATTCCAGAAAACTGGACCCTTATGTTAGACAACATGTAGGCGACAAACCAGTCGTATATAAAAAAGGCTTGCGCTTTAAAGATTTATTAAAGAAAGGACAAGCTATTGCCTATAATAATAAATGTGGAATGTTTTAAGTGTGGTGCACGTACATGGTGTAACAAAATAAGAGAAACAGATAATTTCACTATAAGAAATTATAAGTATGAGTTAAAAGGAAACTACAATTGTAACTCTAAAGCAGTGGTCTACCTGGCACACTGTAGTTCATGCACCACATTTTGTATAGGAAAAACAGAAAGATTAGCCAAAGAATTTATGAGCATGAGTATGTCATAAGAAAATTCAACAAGCCATAAGTTCTACTTTATTATCATTGACCATGTACTTATAAATGACAACCATGGGGACTGCAATTAGAATTAAAGGACTTAAAATGGCGGCTTCAGCTGTAAGCAGATTCATGGCCAGGTATAAATGAACGTACCTCAGTTTCTGCAGTGTTAAAATTAAAGGCTTTAGAAAGAAAGAAATTATAAAGATCGAATAGCAAGGTTTCTTTTTTGTATAACTATATGAATAAATATTTATTAAATTTTAATCTACAAAGAATTTTAAGAAATATGTACTTGTGTGTTGTATATGTATTTATATTTCAACTTTATTATGGTAGAGATGGTGTCTTGTGTTCTTATAAATAGTGACAAATGTTCCATTGAAAATGTTTTTAAGGAAGTATCACTTTAAATAATTGTCTTAACCACTTTAAATAATTGTCTTAGCCAATGAAATGTTTTTAGGTCTTATTTAAAGGAAGTGATGAACTGTATGTGTTGTCTGAAGAAGTTTAATATTGGATTAAATGAAAGAGCTAACCATTTTTGGCTCAAATGAGTTTTTTTACAGCTTGGCGCATAGATTTGAATGCATTTATTTAACTGCTGACAGTCTGGTCTACAACCTTTGTCATTTTCATCTATAAAATTGTGGTATTCTGACAAATTATTGGTAAATCGTTAACAATCACATTAGCAAATAATGATAGCCATTTGAGTTCCTGGCGTCTTACTCTTCAGAAAATTTATGATAATGAAAAACATGTTTTTCTATTAACTTTCAAAACTTGTAAGCAGCAGATTTAAAACTTGTCCCTATTTTGGACCTTTATCCCACCACTACCATCTATCCTGTCCAGTGTTACTGCATATTCTAATAGGAGTTATTAGCACACAGTGCATGAGTGATGAAAGGCCATTATTTGCAGGTGCCTCGCAGCCCACCAGTACACTGAAGAACCAGTCCAGCAGGCATCCAGCTGCCATTCCTCCACCACTGATGGCAACTATGCCAAAAACAAATGTAAACATTTTCTTTATTATGATTGCAAAACCAGCACCACCAATGTGTTGCAACATTCCCCAACCTTCTTGTCCATCACCTCCAGTCTTTCTTCCTCCAAGGGATCCATGCTCCACACAACACACTTCACAATCGACAAAGTGAAACAACACTGCTGAGTGCGGCAAAACTAAAAGCAACACTGCCCAGAGACTTCCATCATGGCTACAGACATAACTGCTGTAAAAAATAAAATCAAAGCTCAAGTTCCTCTTTCCAAGGCCACAAACCCTAAACATCAGTCTTCCCATGATCTACAAAGTGACAAAATTTTTTTTCATTAATTATTGATATAAAGAAGCCTAATCCACCTCCCCCCTGCAACCATTATTAGCCCAAGGCCTACCTGTCCACTAAAGTACCTACAGTCATCACAGATGTAATGCTTGCAAGAATAAGATTATGTCAAAATGTGCTGCCTAAACCAACTACCCACACATAAAACTCTAAGCCTCACACTACACCTACCTCCTTCCCTCAATAAATTAATCCTTCCCTACCCAATCTTTACTCATACTAAACTCACAATCCCTTCCCCAATTCTAGCTTACCTCCCACAACCCCCTCACTTGCTCACCTACTCTCAAACATCAAAGGTATCTCATGACAAATTGGTATGTTCCCCCAAACCTCATTTATCCTACAAAATGATACAATAGTTTACTATAGTTACTTTTGCGAGGAAAAAAAAGTATTCTTCTGATGCAAAATAGGGATTTTCATCAAATGTATATACTTATCTTTTAGACTCACATCATAAAGGAATTTGATTTTAGGCACAGTTGGATGGGAGTATGGAAAAGCAGAGTGGATTTTGAAGTGAAGAATTCAAATTCATGTTTGTTTATTTTATTTTATTTTCACATGTTGTAACCCAGATAGTATACTGGTTCATGGATCCTTTTCATGGATAACCCAGTCCACAAAGGCACAGAAAGAGTATTTATAGCATTATGTGCACAAGTCAAATATAATAATAAAATGCAGTATAGACAAAGTATAATGCACAACTCAAAAACAGCAATGCTGTGCAATATACAGAAAATATAATGCAACATTGTGACACTATGATGCAAGAAATAGAGAAAGATATTATGAGGAAAAATGCATAAGGCATTTTAGAATGGGATAAATATAGCAGGGAAATTCTGCTGTTATCGATAGGCTTCTGTACAAATTTTTACAGGAAGAGTAGGTCTACAGATGCTTTACATACTGAACACCGTGGTAATAGATAAGGGTGTATGCATGATTTATACAAGAACCCTATTTGGTTAATGCATGGCAATGAATAGGGAAATGCTTAGATGAACTTGAGCAGAGATGAAAAAGGATTCAGTCAGGATTGCAATGGGGGAATGTTTACTGTGATTGTACTTGTAACAAAATTTTCATTAAAGCTACAATAAAGTATAAGAAACTTAAGATACATTTATCCTTTTTTTGCATGCTACTTACTATGCAAAAATGTTTGCGTTCATGGAATCTGACAGAATGCTGGACTTAAAGTTTTTAGTGCTATTTTTCATAAACTGCTGAGGATCTATATGGGTATGCATCTATTTTATTTTGGAAAAGTATAATCTGCTTCAAAGAGGGAGGGACGTGGTTTGAACATATCTGTTTTCTGTAGCATCTTTGAAATGGCACTTGTTTACACTTGGAACTCTTCAAAAATAAGTTCTGGATGGGGCAAAAGAGATGTATATATACTTGTATTTTATTATTAATATGGTTATAAATATGAAAATATTTGTTAAAATGATTGTTGGGTAAAAATAAAGTTTCTCTACTCTTCAACTTTGTTTCATTTTAGAGGAGGAGGAGGAAGCTGTGATGGAGGAAAGGAGAAGGAAAGCTGAGCATTTAAGTACAAAAATAGATGCAGACACTTTAGGGGAAAAACTTTGCTGAATGTAATGAACAATCCATTTATCTTTGAAAAATCAATGCTGTTTTGGAAGACTGGTATTGATCCCCAGTGCACGGTATGAGCAAAGCCTTTTCCTGGGCTGAGGCAAGAATTGCCTGTAAAGAAGCTAATAAAGGTGTGATGCATACATTCTGGAACTGTCTGAGGGAAAGAGATCTGTGGGTAATCATCATGGCAATGCTGAGAGCATGCTTTCGGAGGGAGTTGCCCTGCAATGATAGGACAGTTTAAGCAGGAGGGTAGGGAGTCCTATTAGTTCTGACCAACAGCAGTATTTGTGACTCCTTCAAATATCATGCCTATACTCTTTTTCTAATTGCATAGAACCAGAAAACTTGTCTCTCTCTGAGGTTTGCAATTGTTGAATAAAATTAGACAAAGTTTTGGATGGGGAAGGGAGCTGTGATTGAGAGCTCACTGCTAACAAATACAAATAGGTGAATTCATTTCCCATGTTAATCCTCAGTATCGTTTTTGTTTCTAGTTTAATTGTTGCATTTTGTGACTTTTTTTTTTTTATTAATAAAGCTTTAAAAAAAGTGTTGTGACGACCTTATGATACTGAGGACAATTTTGTAGCTTTTCCATATACTGGACTGTAGACTTGAGGTGGGAGTACCTGATTGTGAAATTAATAAAAAAAAAAAATACACACACCATAGGATAACACAGTGGAAGGCAATGCCAGCATTTCTTAAACTAGTGTTACCAGAAAAACATGGAAAAAAACATAGCAGTAACAAGGATCTGTTGTGCTCATATGAAACATTTTGTGCAAACCCACATAGAAGTTATATGGTAATGTACCAAAACAGATCTACTTAAGTAGATCAAACTTTCATATTACTGAACCTAACTTTTGTGAGCTGAAAACATCGAAAGCTTTATTTGCAGAACGGAAAATTTTTCACAAAGTAAGCGAACACTTGGCCAACATTAAAGCTAAAACCACACCACAGTACGCTAACCCTTCCCTGGTGGGGGGGGGGGCTGCAACCCCCCTTAACTATATATACCAACTCCGGGATCACACTATAGTAGGGAAAAGAGTTTACTTACCCTATGAAAATTTTCCAATTGGCAAATGAAACATTTGATGTTTTTTTGCAAAAATAAGGTTCGATAGTATGAAAGTTCAATCTACTGAAGTAGATCTTCCAAAACATGCACATTACTCTATTCAGAGTAAACTATTATCAGAGAATTGCCAAGGAAATCAAGTTGGAATAGTCTGCATTCACTCACTCATTTTTTGGCAATATCATAGCTGCAGGAAAGTAACATATTAAGGAATGGCCCTGTCTGAGATACAGATTTAGGGAATAACACTGCATTTTTGCAGCAAATAAACATGTTTAACACTCAGCAGATAAAGCACCATAGTCAAATTGTACAGTACAAATATTTGGTGGAAGTAAAATAAGAATTGCCATAAAGTTTTGATCTGCTAATATTGCTGACAGGCTGGTGAAATGCATTAATATTTTGAAACAAAGTGATTATAACAGACAAGATACAGGAATCATATTTCTGGACTCTCAATTAATCAGCTTTAGATGTGGTATTAATGTATCCCAAATCTAATAATGATGCATGTAGTGAAAGGAATCTTTGTGCTATGGACAGCCTACATGGGATTAATTTTTGTGGGAATGGAGCATTTAATAAAAGACTGAACAAAATATAGATGTGAAGTATGTGGAAAAAGGGTCACACAATAAGAAATTGTGTGGCTAGGTTATAAAATGGAAATAGGTCTTCTAATTCTGACTGGAATGTCCAATAACTTTGGCAAGGGAAGAAACAGATCTTACTTGATAGCAAATGAGTTTGTTAAATTAATGACAGTAAATTTGATAAAAATGTAATTATGCAAATAGACATGGAAAATGCAAGAATAAGTAGAATTACATAAACTTATTATTGAAGTGAGAGTTATCTGGGAGATAAGGAATGTGAATTGTAAATAGCCAATTGGTCTTATTTGTTAGGTACTGATTCAAAGAGAGAATTATGAAATTATGTGATAATGTTAACAGATCCTTATGGAGGTATAACTGTTGTAGCAGTAAGTCCAAGAAAAAGAAAGTTTAAACAGTGTGGTTAACTTAAAGATTGACAAATGGCTACAATATTTTAAAACTGAATTTATGTATTTATGTATATGTGCATGGTGCAGTGATTAGCATTGCCGCCTCACAGCAAGAGGTTCTCCTGTTCGATCCTCAGCTGGGGTGCCTTCTGTGCGGAGTCTGCATGTCCTCCCTGTGGTCGCGAGGGTTTCCTCCGGGTGCTCCGGTTTCCTCCCACATCCCAAAGACATGTTGCAGGTGGATTGGACACTCTAAATTGGCCCTAGGTGTGAGTGTGTGCATGTGTGTGCCTACTGTGGAAGGTTGGGCGCCGGGCTGGCAACTCAACTCCGTAAAACTCCACTGTCAATCATGAGCGGACAAGGTGATCCGCTGTGGCGACCCCTAACCGGGAAAAGCCAAAAGAAGATGTATATGTGCATTTATTTATTTGCTCAAGAGCCAGTTTTTAGAGAAGTCCCAGAAAGACAAAGCTGAGATATAAGATTTTTAAACATTTTGAAAATTACAATTTAAAACATAAAAAATACAAATTAAAAACAATTAAAGAAAAGAAAATACTAACACAATAAATAAAGAATTAGTACTTTTCAAAACATTTAAGTGTGTAAAAATGAAGATTAAAGCATAAACTTCAAAATTCAATATGCAGAGATTGAGAAACCTGTAGTATGAAGGAAAAAAACACAAATATGAAGTAAGAGTTTATATATACTCAGTGTATCCGTCATCATAAGAGAATAATCTTAGAGTTAGAAAATGAGGATGAAGATCAAAGTTTAATGTATGTAGATCCATGGTATAGGAAGATAAGCTTCTCGAGATGCTAGAGATGATCCAAGTTTGTTGCAGAACTACTATTCAGTCTGATAAAACTACACAGCTTTTATATTGCTATGGAGTACAGGGAATGTTTTTTAAAATAAAGAACTGATTAACTGAATATACAATGCTTCATAAGCATGCAACATGTGAATGTTTATTATTTTAAGACAATGTTTGTTTCTAAGTAATGGGGAGAAATTTGTTCAAAATAGCAAATAGATAATTCTCATGTTTTTTTTTTTTTTTTTTTTTTTTATGTGCCCCTTTATATTAGAAGGCTGCATGGTGCTGTGACTATAGCAATATAAAAAATGTGCAAACAGTCTGTAAAAATGAAAAGGTATAAACACTAGCAGTTGACACACAAAACTTAAGGCTGTGGGAAGTTAACAAGCTGCTTCCTGCAGTCCATGATTTGATTTCTTCACCTTCTAGTTGACTACTATGTGATTCTGAGCACGCCAGTTAGGTAGACAGTGCCTGGGTCTGGAAATATCCTTGTTGGTCATTGTACCCTAAATTTGAAATGGCAAATATTATCATAGTAACAGAACATTAATTTGTGTATTATATCTTAAACAGTCGAGACAGGATTCTTATATGTGGTTGATATTTGAAAATATATGTCTTACACTAATCACAGAATGCAGTTTTTCTGAACTATGGAAGTATTTCCTTGTGAAAGTTATCATTATTTTTGGTGATGTTTAACTGTTCTTTGGAAGAGAAATGTAAGAAAAAGATGGAAGAAGTTCTAGAAGTATAAAAGAGATTTTGAATAGAGCAGACTTGCACTTTTGGTTTCCAGAGAGAGAGAAGATATATTTAGGAGATGGACTGCAAACACTAAGAAAAATATTATGGCGTAAAATAAATTTCCAAGGTATGTCATTGGTTGCAAAAATATAATGGATATGGTAATTGCTAAGCAGTATTTGTGAAGTTTGGTAAGGTATAAGATGGCAATTGTAGAATTAAAGGGTAGAGAAGCCTGAAGTGAACTTTAGAGGGAAAGATAAAGTTATGAACTGTGTTTATCACTGTGGTTATATCATATGAATATGAGGCAGGTGTATAAAAGTAGGTAGATGATTAATAAGCATATATGAAAAGTGTTAAGTAGAAAATTTTGCTTTTAAGAAAAAAATATTATGAGATGATGGTGGGGAATGTATATGGAACAGGGAGAAGAAGTTTGTGATCCAGCAGAGTGAGAAAATGTGCGATATTATAGGTCACATGGAATTTTATATCAGGAAAATAAGAGACTATAGAAAAGGTGGATGTAGAGCTAGAGGCTTATAGTGGGTGTAGATCTAGAGGCTTATAGTGAAAATTAAAAAGGGGAAGTACATTCTTTTTATCTATTTCAGTACAAGAAGAATGCGTGTTTATTAACAACACTGAAAGCGGTTAAAGTTCTTTGCTACAAGTTTGGAAATGATGGTGAAAAGGAAGAGGTTTTGTTTAATATATGTAGATGTAAGGAAAAGATTAAAGGTGACACCACCAAACAGGGTAAATATAGTTTTAAAGAAGATTGAGGCTACTCTACATGGGAGGATAAGATTACAAATTCAAAAGGATATTACACACAGAACAGTTAAAAGTTTTATATTTGGGTGTACTGGAATGTTAAGAAGAAAGGTTTTATTTGGAAAATGATCTGCTCATAATTGTGCTTATTTGAAAATGGAGAATAAAAGCGAAGTAAACAAATGGACATCACCATTTTGTGGTGTTCTTAAGAAAATGAGTATTCAGGATTTATTTGTGTTAGTAAGAGAAATGATTCGTGAAAATAAAGTTAAGTGAAAGGAAGTATTATTTTTGGTTATATTGCAGAAGCTTTTGATAATTTATTTGGCTCTGTGAAGTAGGCAAAGCCCTGGCTATGGTGAAAATGGCCTAGTATTGAATAGTGGCACATGCAGTTGGTCTAGATGGATGGGGAAGAACAAGATTGAGTTCAATTGCCAGTTTACCTATTGGCGGGGCGGGGGGTTGTGGCTCACAACTTCAGTGACACCATGGCGTACAGGTCTAGGGAGCATGCAGTGGAGGATATTGCATACTGAGGCACACCCCTGGTGGTTGTAGCATGCAGATGAGTTCAGAGAAACACTAAAATTAGGCCACCATGCAGAATGAGTAAGATAACCTGCTCTGTACTACCTGATTCTTGATGAGTGATCAGATGGTCTGATTAGGCTTCCTGGGCAGAAATGAAACGGCTGGACTGCAATCTTCCCACTGAGGAATGCTTGACTATCACATGGGGGGAACAAATGGGATAGATGGCTGCAGGTAATGGAGCCACTTGGCTAACTCACATGATGGATGCAAAAAAAAAATAATAATTTGTCACATAAGATTATGCTAAGACTTCTAAAAAAATGTTGGTTTCAGGCAGTATATTTATGAATCTGATTGAAAGTTTGCGATAATATATTTGTTGTACAACTTAATATATTCCAGGTTAATATGATAAAAAAGGAAGAATGCTGTTACACAAGGCTGTGTACTGAGGCCATTACTGTTTAACCAAGAATGCAGTTCCAAGGGAATTTAATACATGGAGTGGGAAGAGTATGGGTAATGAAGTAAGATTGTTGTGTTTGTCTGTTGTACAAACACAAATATTATTTGTGTAGTTAAGGATGAGTGGTTAATGTGTTATTGCTTCATTGACTTCATAAATGCTATAGATATTCTAAGCCTAGGCAGTCCTTTGACTAGTGATGTCTTGTTAGTTGCCTACCTCATGCCAGACTCCCTTTCTCCAAAGAGTGTCATACCATCAGATCCTGTAATCAGTCTGTGAAAACCTAGCCAGTCATCTACATTATATTAAAAGGAAGATTGTGAGTTGCACTGTGTAAAATGCAGGACAAGTTTATTCCTGATGTTAGGGAAGTGCTGCTTTATAAACCTGTCCCTCCACCATGTTTAATTTATCTGTTGTTGATTTTGGTACAGGGTTCTAGCACTGGGGGAGCTACTAGAATTACAGAGATACAAGAGTTCCAGGACTGCCAGGTCTCTGATGACATGGTAACTAAGACACAAATTTCCCTTTAAAAGTCTATAAGACACTGAATATGGGGCTTCCACCCTTTCTTGATACCTCAGGGAACTAAGGTCTGTGATCTTTTTGGTTCAGCACCTTTGGGGACTTTTATTCCTGAATTGCAAAGGGTAAAGCCCTTAATGGGGCCTAGATGATTTGTCTTTGACTAGTGGTATAAGAGATGGAGGGGCCTGGGGAGGGGGTGTAAGATTGAACAGCTTTTGCCAAATCAAGTATTCTGAGTAGAGTTAGAGTTTAGACTTTCATCTGTATAGTGAGGTTACTAACTGCAAAGAGGGAGTAATGCCTAGTTGGGAGAAGAGCAGGTGTGGAAGCATGCATGCACCTAACGACACAAGATGTAAGTGGTGCATGCATGGCTATCAAGGGGTGGTGCAGTTAGGATATATTCCATACTAGCAAAATGAAACTGCAACATGGTACTCAGTCATGTCATTTGTCCTGGACATCAGTTAAGTTGAGGTAAGAGGAGGCTAATGCACATACAGTAGGACTGATGAATGAGGAGATGAACTGGTGGCAACGGAAGGTGAGCTGCAGAGAGAGAGGATGGTAGCAATGATTTGGGGTCTTTCTAATTGGTTCATATGTTAAATTAGATGCATCCTACAGGGGACAAGTCTGATCAATGATGGGTAGCCATTTAAAATGCCGGGACCTACTAGAGCAATTCAAAAACAGAGACTGAATGGCTGAAAAAGTAGATTTTACATTTACCATATTTGTGATGACTATTTCCCATAATATTCCCTTTTCTTCAAGGTATGGTGATCTAAGAGATGGTACATATGCAAGTTCAGATGGCCCTCTGCAGAAATGGAAGCTTAAAGGAAAAAGAGTGATGTTTGAGAGTTGCTCTTCTCTTTGAATTTTGGACTATATTTTCTTTTTGACATGTCACTCGGCGTTTTAACTGTGCTGTCATTTTAACAGGGAGCCTTTATGATGAGTATATGGAAGTTATTACCACTTTAGGACTTGAAGATATTTCTTTGGCTACTATTTTTGCTAAATAAAAGGATATACTGACAAACATTGTCATATGAATGTCAAAAGACAGGGTGTTTTCAACCAAAATTCCTTTGTCCCTGAGAACATTTTAATTCTTCAGTTGTGAGCTTCTGGAACAACTATGTATTAATGTAATTTTGATAAGATGGATAGCTACATGGCTTAGAAATAGGACTTGGCAATTATGATGCAGTAAATGGACAGTTTACATACTGTTTATAGTAAGGATGTCCCACACATCACTGTCCTGTGTACATGCATGTTGACATGACAGTGGGAAAGCTACTTATACCAGTTACAGATAGGAGGGTCATACACACTCCACTTATGAATTACCTCCTTGAAAACAAACTGCTATCCAAAAACCAGCACAGCATCAGACCCTTCCACAGTACATCCAGTGCACTTATTTCTCTCACCAATACCATTAAGTATCATAGAAATCAAGGGCAACTTTTCTCAGCCATATTTTTAGATTTATCAAAAGCTTTTGGCATGGTCAACCACAGTAGACTCCTCAACTTACTCTCTACCCTTAACCTCAGTACCTCCTCCATCTCATGGTTTAAGAGCTATCTGTCAGGTCGGCATCAGGCGGGAAAATGGCAAAACCAACCATCACTCCTACTACCAGTGTCCTTAGGAGTACCTCAAGGATCTATCCTAGGCCCATTACTCTTCACTCTATTCACCAATCAACTCCCATCCTCCACCCCCAGGGCCACTATTATTCAGTATGCTGATGACACCACCATCATATGTGCAGCCACCACTCCAGACCTTCTCTCACAAACACAAAATGCTTTCTCACTAGCAGAAACCTGGTTCTCTAGCCATCAGCTTATTCTCAACCCTATTAAAACTAAACTGCTACTTTTTACTTCCCATAAAATGGCCCACCTAGCTGTCAATTTCTCAATCACCTCTAACAACAAAACTGTAATTATCCCAACTACCCACACCAAACTTTTAGGCATTGAAATTGATAACCTTAGATTTGACATCAACACTGCCCCAACCCATCAAGAAAGTACATAAAAAACTAGGTCTGCTCTATCGTAACAAACAATTTCTCTCTAAACAATCTAGAATCACAGTAGTCAGGACACATCTATTATCCACCCTTCTCTATGCTTACCCAGTACTAACCGACCTTCGTAAATCTGATCTTAACAGGCTAGAATCCTGTTACAACAAGATAGCTAGATTTGCCACTGAATCTACATATAGAACACATCACTGTATAGCCCTTAAAAAACTAAACTGGTTAGAACTCCCTCAACTATTGCAACTCAATCACCTGTCACTAGCACATAAGCTATACCACCACCCAGACAATGTCCCAGCCCTCCAACATCTTATACAACCTTACACCACAAAAATAATTTTGAGATCTAATGCCATTAACCTTCTTGAGGTCACCAATTACAAAAATGAAGCAGGAAAATATCTCTATAGCTACTGCATCTCCAAACTCGAACTCTCTACCAGCCACCCTCACATCCAATACCTCCACTACTCATTTTAAAAACTCCTCATAGCCCATCTTTCTAACAAATGGCTATGCTTCTGTAACACCCCCTGGGTAAAGACAAAGATACTAAAAACTACTTTTCTCATCAAGTTTCTAATTTTTAACGCTACCTTTTGAAAACATTGCGGCTTTATAAAGTTACTGAATTTCTAAGAAATAGATCCATAGTTAATACTAAACTGCTGTGTAAACATGGCCTAGGAAGTATAATCACATAGTACTGTAGATTCTTATTACTCCTTCTATATTTGCTTTGTATACTACTGTATTGTTTGTATGTTACTGCATTGTACGTAAAATGGATCTTTTCTCCTCGGGCCTCCACTGTAAATGGACATGTGTCCAGTCAGACTTTCCTGGTCAACAAATGTAAAATAAATAAATAAAATATTGCCCAATTTGTTAATGAAAGATATAATGCTATTGACTGCATAAAAAGATTTATAAAGTCTAGGAAGTCAGAAATTATAAAATTGTAAATAACATCATAGCAAAACAAGAGTATGACATAATTTATAAATATTCTAAGAAATCTAGTATGAATAAATTGGAAACAGCAGAGCAGAAGTATATTAATAGCATCAATAGATGTGAAAAAAATATATGGTACTTTGAAGGATTAAAATATGCAAACTTGTTCAGTATTTTATATAGTTATTTAAGAGGAGAACTTGTTCAGTTATATAGAGCATTTAGTGACAAGTACATCTGGAAATCAGGCAGTACTAAAGATTCATTACACAATATGTATAGGAGATCAGGTAAGAATGTAATTTGGTCTTGATAAATGTGAAGAAGCAACCTTTAAAATCAGGAAAACTGCAGCAAAAAGAAAACATCACTTTGGGACAAGAATGTGATATAACAGAACTTGAGCAAGGGGGAGTGTATAAATATTTGGGAATTGATGAAGGCTCAACAATAAAATATGAACAAATGCAAACAGAACTTAGGAATCCTTTAGAAGACGTAAATTAATCCTGAAAACGACGTTGTCATCAAGGAAAAAATCCAAGCTATAAACCAATTTGCTCTTCCTGCCCTAGCTTATAATTTTGGAGTGATTGACTGGCCACAAAATGCTTTAGATAGATTAGATGGGAAAATCAAATGATTTATAAAAATCAGTGCATACAACGATTATATATAAAGAATATGTATTCCCTGTTTAAGGGATGGGCCTCCTTGAAATTGATTACATGTATAGATCTGCAGTCGAGGGACTCCACACACATCTGCTGACCTCACAAGACCCAAATATAGTAAAAGTTTTAAAACATGAAGATAATAAATCTAAGATGACTTCTCTGCTTAATCTAGCAGTAGCATAGAGGTCTGTATTACATGATCGAATGATCCCAATAGCGAACGCTCTAGAGAGGGAAAATTCAGCACACCAAAGTGCTTTTTGTGGGATTGCGGTAGAGTGAAGAACGGAATATTTGCCCTTGCCTCACTGTAGTGCGATCTCGGAGTTGGTATATATATTTAGGGGAGAGAGTTTGGGGGGACGCAGCCCCCTACAATAATGGTTTCAATGTGCTGCATTTTTGCTCTTTAGAGCATTTGCTATCATGATCATTAGATCACATAATATAGACCCGGTGTGAAGCAGGAATGGAAATCAAACCAGAAGTAGATAAAAATCAGGCATCAACTTCTAGTGCCAAAAAAACAAATAATATAAGGTGAAAGACCAGATGAGAAGGCAAGAAATGTGGAAAATGCATAAATATACTTGCAAGTATAGAAATCTTCTGGAAGAACCTCATGTTGATCAGGAATGATTAAGGAGAAGCAAATTCAAACCAATAGATGAAAGGTTAATATTGGCGGCCCAAGATAGTGGGTTGTATACATGTTGGTTTACAAAGTCCATTGAACATGTTAGCTAAACAGACAAATATAGATTTTGTAAATCTGAATTGGAAACGGTCACACACATCGTTGCTGGTTGTGACATACTGACAGAAGGACTGTATACTGAAAGGCATAATAATGTGGCAAATTGTTGCACTGGGGATTATGCAAACACTATGGTATTGAAGTGAAAAACGCTGGAAACATAAGCCACAAAGCATCATAGAAAATGAAGTTTGCATTACATGGGATCATCCTTTACCAGCAGTTCAAAAGATAGATGCTAGAAAACTGGATATACTGGCCCATCAAAAGAAGGCAAAAGTAGCATCAATCATTGAAACCACCACACCCATTGACTACAGTCTCTTTTGTACAGAGAGACACAAAGTCATAAAATATCGGGATTTTCAAGCAAAAACAAGAGCAATGTGGAAGAAAGATGCCCAGACAGTCCCAACAGTAGTAGGAGCAATGGGTCTTATAAAAATGAATCAACAATCGTATTTAGATATGTTTCCAATTCATGTAACTCCATACAAATTGCAGGAGTAGTCATTACTGAGCACATTGCGGCTGCTATGAAGAACACTTCTGGCTGACAACAAAGATTGAAACAATACTAATTTTATGAACTTTAGTCGTACTTTGGCTTAGGAATGGGGGTCCATTCCTGTCATGGCATTAGAAAGCCAAAAGAGTTGGAGAAATTAAAAAAGAGATGAGGAGACATCTGAAGAAGAACCTTGGACATGTGAAAGAAAGAGATTTAATATGGTGTAATATCTATGCAAAGCAGAAAGCAAATATAATCAACACAAAAAGAGGAGCACCAAAGATATTTGAAGAGAAATACAGGCAAAGGAATCTGGACATGTAAAACTTTATTATACAAAAAATAAGAAGACAAAGACGAAAAGTACAAAAGAAGATTAGTAATGGACAAGTTACATAAACCGAGACTGAGGTAATGCAGTACCTCTGAAGGGAAGGATTCATCTAGAAAATCTAGTTAAGGAAACACCACAATAGGATAGAGCAATGGGCCTCATAATTAAGGGAGAACTAGTGTAACAGGAAGCAAGTGGTCAGGTGCCATATGAAGATATTTTGGAGCCAAGAAACCGGAAACTGTGGAAACTCAGCAGTCAATGTTGAGGAGAGATAGGCTAGTGAGGTTCCATATGACAGAGCAACGGATGACACGGGATGAAATTGAAAAGAATGTGCCACAGGAAGATGCCATAGAACTTTCTATGGAATGCCCACAGGACATTAAAAAATGTGCCCTCGGTTTAGAAGAAATGAGCTAAGAGAATAGTTGCTTGATTTAATTAAGACAGACATATTAAGATCAATGAAATAAATAGACTACAGAAGGTCAATAAAACACAGAGAGTCAGAAACATGGTAAAATAAACACAATAATTAGGACTGTCCATAAAGATCCATGTGATGTAACAGAAGTAAACAGGATATATTACTGTGCAACTAAATTAGTAACTGATAAAGTTCTACTACAAGAACATATGGTAGTGGGGGAAAGGAAGGGAAGAAATTGAATACCTCATGGAAGTATCGAACATAGAAAACTATAAAGCATTTAAGACAAGAAGTATAACTGTTAAAAAGTATAGAAGAGGGAACAGATAAACAAAAATACTTAGAAAAATAGATATGAAAAAAGCTATGTGCAGTATTAGAACAGATCAGGATCTATCATGCACTATAACAAATAAACTAAAAATCTCAGCACAGGCAGAAAAACATAGAAGATATGCAGATAAATATAAATGAAAAGTACAAACAAAGCAATTTATTGATGACCCAAAAAAGTTTTGTAGATAACTGGGAAACAAGATAAAAGGTATTGAAAGACCAACAAAAAAGAAGAAAGAGATACATTTTGGAGAAGTATCTATGAAGACCCCGTGGAACACAACAAAGAAGCTAAATGGATAGAAGAAGTAAAAGAAAGAAAAAGACATTTAAAGGAAATGGATTTGAAATGGGATGAAGTAACAAGAGACTGAAACAAAGTTAAGAAAAGCCTCTAATTGGAAAATCTCAGGCCCAGATGCAGTACCTAACTTCTGATTAAAGTATTAACATCTTTGCATGAAGATTTAGCCATGAGTAAGAATTATATGCACACTCCGGATAGACACCAAACTGGCTAACAACAGGAAAAACAATGCTCCTACTTAAGAGTGAACTTGCAAGTTATCCTAAAAATTATAGATCAATAACTTGTCTTCCGACAATTTATAATCTATATACTGGAATTTATGCCTACAGAGTTTATAATAGTTTAGAAAAAAACTCAATTATGGCAATAGAACCACAATGCAATAAAAGAAAGTCATATGGAACAAAGGATCATTTGTTATTAAATAAAGCCATAGCGGAGAACTATACTGTAAAAAGGGGAAGGATTTATGGCATGGATTGAGTACAAAAAAGCATTTGATAGTATCACACATTCATGGGTAAAAGAGTGCTTAAAAATGTATAAGATGCATGCTACACTGATCGACTACATTACAGTGACCGTAAAACAGTGTCAGACCATTTTGCAATTAAGCCATGATAAAGGACAAATTATTATTCCAGGGAGACACTCTGTCACGGCTGCTGTTCTGCCTTGCCCTTTATTCATTAAGGTGTCTACTTAACAGCTTAGGCCATGGGTATAATTTGGCTCCTAGAAAACACAAAGTGGAAAGACTTCTCTTCTTCTCTTTGTCGATGATTTAAAACTGTATAGCTCATCAGATGAGGAACCGTGAAAGCACAACTGCAGGTTGTCAAAGCTTTTTTAGATGATGTAGGAATGTCATTTGGTCTTGATAAATGTGCAAAAGCAACCTTTAAAGCAGGAAAATGGGAGCACCAAGAAAACATTAGTTTGGGAAAAGAATGTGATATAAAAGAACGTGAACAAGAGGAAGTGTATAAATATTTGGGAACTGATGAAGGATCAGCATTAAAACATGAACAAATGCAAATAAAACTTAGTAAGGAACACTTTAGAATACTTAAATTAATCCTGAGAATAGCACTGACATCTAGGAACAAAATCCAAGCTATAAACCAATTTGCTATTCCTGTTCTAACTTAGTTTTGGAATGATTGACTGCCCCCAAAATGTGTTGGATAGATTAGATAGGAAAACAAGAAGAATGCTTCATGCTAACCAAATGATTTACAAAAATCAGTGCATACCAAGATTATATATTGCCTGTTCTGAAGGAGGGATGGGCCTCCTTGAAATTGTGTGTATAGATCTGCAATTGTGGGACTTCAAACATATCTGCTGACCTTACAAGACCCAAATGTAGTGAAAGTTTCTGAAGCATGAGGAGAATAAACCTAAGATGACTTCTCTGCTTAGTCTAGCAGAAGTATATCGGCATCAAGCAGGAATGGAAATCATTCCCAAGTAGATAAAAATCAGGCAGCAACTGAATGTGCCAAAAACAAAAGAAAGAATATAAGATGAAGAAACAGATGAGAAGGCGAAAAATCTGGAAAATGCATAAATATAGTTGCAAGTGTAAAAAACTTCTGGAAGAACTTCTTATTGATCAGGAACAAATGTGGAAATGGTTAAGGAGAGGTGAGTTCAAACCAAGAAATGAAAGGTTAATATTGGTGGAAAAAGATAGTGGGCTATGTACACAGTGATTTACGAAGTCCATTTAACATGTGGAAGAAACAGACAAATGTAGGTTTTGTAAAACATAATTGGAAGAAGTTGCACACCTTGTTGCTGGTTGTGACATACTAATGGCAGAAGGACTTGTATACTGAAAGGCATAATAATGTGACATGACTGTTGCACTGGGGATTGTGGAGAGATTATTGTACTGAAGTGGCCGAAAAACACTGGAACCACAAAGCATCACAAAAAAATATGGTCATCCACTAACAATTCAAAAGTGAAATGCTAGAAAACTGGATATAGTGGACCATTAAAAGAAGACAAAAGTAACATTGATCATTGAAATCACCACACCAATTGAGTATAGTGTCTTGCATACAGAGAGACACAAAGTCATAAACTATCAGGATTTGCAGGCAGAATTGAGAGCAATGTGGAAGACAGATACCCAGAGAGCTCTTATAGTAGTGGGAGCAATGGATCGTATAAAAAAATGTACAATCATATTTAGATATGTTACCAATACATGTAACTCCATACGGACTGCAGAAGGAGTCTTTACTGGGTATATTGCATGTGCTACAAAGAGCACTTCTGGCTGATGTCAAAGTTTGAAAAACTACTAATTTCATGAACTTTAATTGTAATTTGACTTAGGACTGGGATCCATTCCCATCATGTTGTTAAAAACTTAAGAGATTTGGAGAAATTAAAAAGGAAGAGATTGTTTATAAATGAGAGATGAACCAATTGGTTCCTTGAGAGTATAGCTAATTGCTGGACTAGACTACCAAATTATACTAAATAAATCAGTTTAGATATTTTAAGAAAAGTTTGGTAAACTGTTATGTGGATGACTGTTTACTATATTGTCAGGGTGACTTAGGTCAATCTGCAGTTTACAGTCCTCTGAAAACTCTGATTTTGGCCCTATGCTTGGAGGATTAAATGTAATTACCAAAAAGAACTAGTCCCAGCACCAAACCTGAGTAACACCACTGGTCACTTTCATACTTTCTAATGAGACTCCTGCAATTTACACCATGTGGGTTCTGTCTTTCAGTCAGTTTTCTCTCCATCTTACTACATACGGTTTGATTTTTAAAGGATTTAATGCCTGGATGATACAAGCATGCATAATGGTGTCAAATGCCTTGGCCAGGGAAAAATGCACCTTTTTTACTAAGTGGCAGCTGTTTGTAGCTGCTATAACCCTTTTGAAGACATTTACCAGATTTCATAGTGCCACATTGGGGTGCTGCGGTAGCGTTGTCACCTCACAGACGTTGCCCGTTCGATTCCCAGTTAGAGCGACTTCTGTGTGGCGACATGCGTGAACGGGCGTTCCTTCATTGAAGGTTGTGCATTAGGCCCGGCAAGTCAGCATGTAAAACTTTACTGCCAATCATTAGCGGACCAGAGTTCCGCTGTGGTGACCCCTAACCGGGAAAAGCCAAAAGACACAAACAAATAGAGCCAAATTGATGGGAATCAAGTCTAATAATAATCTTAATATTATAGTTAATGATAAAAGTTGCAACGCATCCTATAGCTTTGCAAATGATGCTTGTAAGACTCATTGGTTTACAGTTGTGTGCCAGGTATAAGTCCACACTTACTTGGGGCGTCAACATTGCAAGGATGCAACATATAGACATAAGGCAAGCTAAATAGTTAATAGGAGTGGGTCAGCAAAGAAATGTTTAACATTATTAATTAAGCAAACAGGAAAATTTTTGGAACCTGTTGGGGTAGTATGTTTCATCTTAGCCCTTTCAGTAAACAATCTTAACAAATATTTGGTGGAATAAGGGACTCTGATATTTTAGGGCTTCGGATAGGGGTCTTGGGATGAAGATGTCACTAAGTTTGTTTGCAAGGATACTGGCAATGTCTGTTGCATCAGAATGGAATTTTTTTTATGAAGTTCAAACAAACCTATGTTAGTTTCTTTTTTTGTAATATAGGTAAAGAGGTATTTATTGTTCAGGCATCAGTGTGTGTGTGTAAGGGGTCATTTAGTGGGAACCGACAGTGTTAGTTACATTGGAGATCCTTCAACTGAATGCTGCCTCAAAAAAAAAAAAAAAAAAAAAGGCAGTAGGTGGCTAGAAAAGTGTTTAGCCAGTATGACGAAGCTACAGACAATCCTTAGTGAAGCAGCCTGGAATTTGTTTCATCCCATGCTGACACATACTAGATCACCTGTGAATGATATTAGGTGTCCTTCTTTATCACTGTTGCAGCATTCTTCATTCAAGGAATCTCCTGCCAAGGATAGCCCAACATCCGACCACTATACTAAAGCCTTTGGATTTTATAGGCATTGTTATTTGATCCCCTCGTAGGGCATAAACATGATGTATGGATACAGATACTCAGAAATACTTTGCCACCAATCAGTGTGCATTGCAAAACATCAGTACAGACACCTGTCTGCTATGTTGGTTACCAAAATATCTTTAGATAAGTGCTCCATTTTTTTTTCTAAACATCGGTATATGTATTCATCCAAGAAGGTAAAATATCAGTTTGGGAGGCAGATTCCCCATAAACGTCATCACCAACAGTTTATTTTTGCCAAGATGCTTCCCATGAGTGTAGGGTGCTGTATCTGTCAAGCATTTGTCCACAAGACCTTCCGCAATCATTTTTCTTCTCTGCATATACCTCAACAGCCAACGTCTTAAATTGTTGGCTCAGTGCATTATGGCAGAATCCTCCCATCCTGAAGGACATCTATCTTCCAAAAAGAAGGCCAAAAAATCTAGAACTGATTCAGTTACTATCCAGCCTCCACCAGACATCTGTCAAGAAGCTCATGAAAGCTCAGAAAAATGTTAGGTGCTTGTGTTGGAGTCCTGTGTAGCAACCCTGTTAGAGGCCTTCATGGATCCTAGTTCTCACATGTCCTCTGAGGCTTTTCAAATGCCTGCTCCAGACATTGAGGGGGAACCATGTTTGATTATTTCCAAGGGGCTGAGAGGTAGTCATCAAAGCTTTGTCTGGGAAGAGATTCCTGCTATGATCATTGAATCACAACAAGGGACTGAGCCACTGAAGGTTGTTAGGTGGACGTCCTGCTTAAAAAAAAATCAAAAGACCAAGCATATTACCCCTAAATATCCCCAACATGAATGGTAGGATGTTTTTCTTTTGTTTAATGGGTGTCAGTCCTTGCTTATCCTCCTTCAATGCCCTTTAAGAGGACAAAAGAACCAGATTCCATGGATAAGGGCCTAGATTCTGTTGAGGAATTGCATGCATATTTGTCTGAAATTATTTCTCCTCTGGGCTATGGTTCCGAGAAAGAGAATTCTTTGAGCTCAGATTCCCCCATGGAAGAATTATCCTTTTGGAATACCATTGCTCGTATAATGGAGCACTAAGTGGAATTGCTCCCATGTGTCTAAACAGAGAGATGCTCTGAGCTTCTGTAAATGGTGTTTCCTAAGCCATCTGCAGTTTCTTCTCTTTTGGCAGCACTTTTAGACACTTTTTCTGCTGCCTGTGTAATTCCTGAATCTCTGGTGCTGGCCCGTAAAAAGGATGGCAGGTTCTACAAAGTGTCTGAGGCCTGCAACCTCTTCTTTAAAAGTCCTCCTGCTGACCCTTCTATGGTTTTGGACTCAACTGATGAGCCTTTTAATATTTTGCTGCCTTCTCAGCTCCTTCTTTCTGATGAGGATAGTAGAGCTACGGAAAGTTGGATAAAAAAGTACATACTGCTGCCACCTTGTCATGTTGTACTAGTAATTACCAAACCCACATGAAGACATATGACTTGACTTTCCTTTCTAAGGTATCTAATGCTGTGCCGTTTCTGCCTTATTCAGAAGGGAGAGTTTCAGCTGTTTTCCTGCTTGGTTTCACTTCCTTGGTCACTTGCCACTCATAGGAGGTTACTAGGCTAATAGCCCTAAGGCTTTTACAAGCCTAGCCATGTAAAACCAGTGTTCCTAATTGACCACTGTTAGATCGTCTCTTTGCAGAGCAAATCTATGATCAGCATCAGTTGAATCTATCCATGAGGAACACAGGTACCACCCCAGGAGTGAATTTATGGTCTCCCATCCAGTTGTCCAGGTTGGCCTTAAATAGGATCATTGAGGAGCTCTGCTTAACATGAATTGGGAGTTTATTCCAGAGTAGCGGCAGTCTCTGGGAGACATAGCTGTCTCTCCAGCCTGTTTTAATTCACAGGCTAGGTTGAGATCTCTGTAGCGAGTAACTCTTGTCCCATCTGATTTGCCAATGTGCCACATTTCCATTAGGCACGGTTAGAGACTTCTCTGTAGGCCAGGCACAGGTTGCCTCTCAGCAGCCTGTAGGACACAGAGTACAGCGACAGGGCTTTACGTCTTTCTATGTAGGTCATGTTTTGGAGTCCCTGAATTCTCTTGGTCAGGAACCACTGTGATCTCTCCAGCTGCTGCAGTTGTCTGGTGAGGTACATGCAAAAGAGAGCATTGTACTGTATTAGTGGTCTGATGAGGGTGGAGTACAGAGTTGTCATAACATCCTTGGTCTTGGATATGATGCCCTTACTTATGAAGTGTGCAATGTAAAAGGCTTTCCTTACCACTGTGGACACATGGTGATCAATATTTAGACTGTTATCAACTTATGTTATCAAGTCATGCACCACTGTGTTCAAGCTTAGGAGCATGCTACCTATATTGTAATTTGCAGGGGCTACCCCTTTGCAAAAGGGGATGATGATGATGATGCACTTTTTTGCATTTAGTTTTAGACCGTGGTTTGGCACCAGTCGTTTGTCTGTGTTAACCCCTCCTGTAATACCCTAATATCATTAGGGGGCTCAGTGATTGCTTCCAGTTTGCAGTCATCTACTTTCACTTGGACTTCCAAGAAATAGATTACAAACAGTAGAGGGCCCAGCACAGGGCCTTGCTGTACCCCACTGGTAACTGTTCTAGTGGTGGAGGTGGAATCCCCAAATTTGCCAGTATGGGTTCTGTTAGTGAGCCAGTTGGCTACCCATCTAGTGACATATGGGTTGATCCCCAGCTAGAAGAGTTTCTCCGTGATACCTGAGTGGGGTATTGTGTCACAAAGCTTGGCTAAGATAAGATGGGTAGTAAGGCCACCAGGTTTAGTAAGCATGATTGCCCCTTAAAGCTAAACTGTCAACCAAACCATGCTCAGGGAATTTCTCAGGATTCTCGGGTTTATTGCCTCCAACATTTCCATGCTTCATCTTACCAGGATCCATATGAGGAAGCTTCAATCGTACCTCAGATAGATGTGGCTTCCTCATTGCCACCCCCTGAAGTTCACTGTTCATTTGTTTCATTGTCTCAAACTCGAGCTCCTTTGGAGAATTCAGCAATTTTTTCTCAGTCCAGGATTTCCCTTTCATGCTGCAGTTCCTATCCAAGAACTGTCCACTGATGCCTCAGATCCAGGGTGTGGTGCTTCTTGTGGTCCTCTGAAAGGTTAGGTCCTCTGGACTCTCCATCAGAGATTAGACCATATCAACATAAAAGAGATGAAGGCTCTGCTTCTGGCTGTACAGGTCTTTCATTCTCCTTTTCTCAATAGCCCCCTGAAAATCTTCAGACAATAGCACCATGATCTGGTTTATCAACGAGCGGGGGGGGGGGGGTATGAGATCCCTTTGCAGGCTAGCTCTTCAGGCCTGGGTTGTGGCTATCACTTATCAGGTAACTCTTCAAGCAATTTACCTTCTTTCAGGACACATTCTAGTGGTAGACTGTCTGAGCAGGTCCAGAACACAGGTTCACATATCACATATAACATTCATGGAGATGATTTTCTGGACATAGCTCATTGGTGGGGTATTCTTCAGGTAGATATTTTTGCCTCCTTTCTGAACAGACAACTTCTATTCTGTTCAAGTAACAAGTCCTCTGGCTTGGAAAGTGGACGCCATGTCTTTTACTTGGAAGAGAATGCTTCTGTATGCCTTTCCTCCCCTCCTCCTCCTGCCAAGAGTTCTGCACTGAATCAAGTAAGACTTTTCCAAAACATTGTTTGTGACTCCCTTTTGGTCCTGACAGCACTGGTTCTCCCATCTGTTTTATTGTGATGGGAGCAGTCACCACAATTTTCCTCGCCAGGTGGATCTTTTTTCACAAGACAAGGGATTTCTTATCCATTCTTAACTGTCCGTTTTTCAAATGACACTGTAGGTGATAGGGTTTTGATCCCTTTTTTTTTACCTCTTTAGTGAGGACATGTCTCAGGCTCTGCTGGAGGCTAGGAAGCCCACTACAGGAACATCATATATGTCTAAAGGGAAAAGATTTTCTATTTGGTGCCTTTATCACCATCAGGCTCTCCCATCAGTAGGGTTTCCTCCAAGCCTCTTATTTATGTGATTTGTTTCATGCTGGCTTGGCATAATCTTCAGTTAAAACTCACTCTTGTCCGCCCCTGAATTCTGCTTTGACCTCTTCTTTGAGGTCAAGCATTTTCTGAAGGGTGTACTTCATATCAGGCCCCCAAGATAACCTATTCTTCCTTCTTGAGACCTCCATTTTGTTCTTCAAAATTTGACGTGGGTTTCTTTTTAACCTGCTAGTTTGGCTTCCTTGCATCTTTGTACTTGGAAGACTGTTCTGGTTTTGGATCTTATTTTAGGCTGGAGAGCATCTGAGGTTTGGACATTATGTCTATCCCTCCTTTTTTTATTTTTTCAGAGAGAGAGTCTCTCTTCATAGTAATCCTCCTTTTCTGCCCAAGGTGGTTAATGAGTTGTCACTTAATCTGTTCAAATTCCTTCCTTTTCTCCTACTTTGCAGTCTGTCGCTGAGAAAGTTCTCCATACATTGGAACTACATAAACAGCTCTGATATTATTTAGATAAAACAGAGGGTATTTGTAAATCTGAGCTAATTTTTGTTTATTTTCATCCCAGGACTTCAGTTTAGCCATTTCCAGGCAAACCACTTCCTCTTTGATCTCTAACGCCATTTACTTGTGTTAATCCTTTCATGGCAAATGCCTTTCTTCATCTGAAAAGATATATTCTACTAGTACACTGGCCTCTTCTGTTGATTTTCTTAATAGGTTTGGCCACCAGTTCCATCCTTGAAACTGCTACCTTCTCCTCTGTCCATACTTTCACTAAGTATTATAAATTGGCCAAGGCTGGTTTTGCCAGGGCTATAATGCTTAGGTTTGTAGAGGGCTCTTCTGTGCCTTCCTCCTCCCAGTCATTGTCTTAGCTCTTGTATACTTCCTTCAGTGAAGAATACTGAAACACTGATATGGAAGGAAGGACAGAATATAGTCCTGCAATATCTTACCACAACAGTAGATGTGCTCCTTCTCACCATTGCAGTATTTGTTCCCTCCCCCACCCTCTGTTATGGCTTTTGACCCAGGTTTTTGTTACTTTCCTGGCTGAGGGGCCCTTACTTCCTTTCCCTTCTGAACGTCTGTCTTCTGGATGTGTGTGTTCTGTACTGTCGTTGGTATTTTGTTTCTTCTGGGGCAAATGATTTCTCAGTATTTGTGTCTGTATGGCATCTTTATGCCCTACACCATATGTAGGCATCATGTGTGTGATGCATGGTGCCTATAAATTTTAAGTCTTTAGTATACTGACTGGGCATTGAGCTGTCCTTGGCAAGAGATCACTTCAATGAAGAATAATGCAACAGTGAAGATAAGGGCATCTACTGTTATGGTAAGATTTTATACAACTGTACTGTACTTAGCCAGTTACTGAAACCAGGATTCCACTCAGCATCAGTGTCTTACCTGCATTAGTAACATGCATGTAAGGTGCTGGCATGGCTCTTAGTGATTTAAGTCTCAAACTGCTCATTGCCACATGCACCACTACAGAGTCATAGGCATACTTTTCAGTAGCAGAAATCCTGATGCCTGATAGTTAACTCACTGTAGCTGTCTTCCTGTCCAGCCTTGTGAATGATGAGCCAGTGTGCTTGATAATAGCTTCACCTATAACTAACACATTTCTGTTGCTGTTGCAGTTCAAAATGGTGTATTTGGAATGTTTTTGCTCAGGGTGACTCATGTTTGGTATGCATGAAGTTGTTGAGAGACTTAATTTTTGCTATGATGTAATCATTTTATTTCTAGGGGGTTCAGAAGTGACTTCTGGGTCTGCCCTAGAAGGTAGCCATTTTAATAAAAGTATAAATGTCTAGATGAATGTACACTATATCCAAAACATGCATGAATTATTAATGATGCAAAGTAAGTCATGGAGTTAATGTCACTCCATGATGCCAGGTGAGATGGAGCATCTATAAAATTTTCATAAGTACTACATCATGCCACCAGTTTTTAAGGAAGTCTCACTCGCCCACAAACTACTAAATCATCCTCTAAAAGTCCCCTCCCATCAAAATCTACTCCAACCCCATTATACCACCAGACCACTACGCTCCAGCAACAAAAATCAATTACATGTAACTAGAACAAGGAACTCTGCTGGAAGCAAAATTATGGAATACCCTTCCTCACACTATAACATCTGTGTCATCATGCACTAACTTCATGTCTGCTCTAAAATCTCATCTAAAAGAGCACTGGGGATGCCCATGTAACAAACTTTAACATCTCTACCCCAAACTCTCTAATCCCTTTCTTCCACCCCTCTAACTACCTTCGGATTGAAGCCAAATACATTGCTTGTAAACCAACATCTCAGCTGTAATCTTAGCCACTGTTATTCAATGGTAATACCTGCTAGCTCAGCTATTAAAATACTTGCTAGTCTTTATGGCACCAATGATATAAGTGTTGTACCATTTAACTAAATACTTAATTTCATTTTGAACTATAACTGTTTACTACTATTGTTAAACAAAACCTACCTATACTTCTTGTAACTTGTAATTAATTGTTTTTAATATGAAGCTTTTCTCCCCTGGCCTCTGCTGAAAAAGGACCTGTGTCCAGTTGGATTTTCCTGGTCAACAAATGTAAGTAAATAATAAATAAGTCTTAAGAGCAAAAAACTCTGCCTATTACATCTATGGTTCTTGTTTCTGTCACAGAACATATGAATCAAGTATTTTGGGTACTTGCATATTATCGCAATCAGATTTTCATGGTTGCGAAAATTGCATACTAGAAAGGAAACAAGTGCAGGAAACACTATAAAGTGTTTTTGTAAGTCGTTACTCCTAAGGAATAACTTTGGATTACCTTAAGGACGACAAATAAAAGAAAAATTCCACTTCTCGTTTTTTCCGTGCATTACGCACGCAAGCATGAATTCACATGGCTGCTGTCTTACTAATGAAAGGAATGTTTCCAGTGTGAGGAACAAATCCTAAGAATGAAAAGACAGACAGGAATCAAGCTTTTGGTAAATGTTTTATTTCTGACAAGTTGGAAAGGACCCTTTAAATGATTAAGTTGCAGCAACTGATGCTTTTCTAAAGCGAGGGCGGATTATGTGGACAACTTATTCTGGTGTTGTTTTTTATGGAAGAAGTAGACAGTACTACTTTGGTTTGAGTTGCAATAAGGGATATTTGGCAGTAAATTGCATAAAGAAACTGCAGTACTTTTTCAACTTGTTATTGCTAACACTGACCAAAACCAATGGCTGTGGTAAAGAAAACGCATTATATTACATTTTTGCAGCATTCATAAACAGATTCAAGGATTGGGAAGCAACCGCTATTACAGTGAAAATCTGGTTGCGATAATACGTAAGTACCGTATTTTGTTTTTCATTTGAGGTATATAACAGAAAATGTGCACTACTTCCAGGATATGACCTTTGTGCAATGGTGCTAAGGCACATTTGAGTTATTGGCCATTTTACATGGTACACTGACATAAGGAACAGAGGAGTGATTCTGGCAAGGTCTAACATGCCATTTTATATAATCCATGTGGGTCTTATTTTGAGCAAGAATGTTTAATTAAAAAAATCACTATGTTAGTCAGAATTTTTCATTTGATCTACATAGATAATTAACTAATATAAAATGCAAAATTATTTTTGTTGTATTTTTTTTCTTCAGATTCATTGTAAAAGGAAACATCTGAACACAGTAAAAACTTGTATAATCAAAACAAATAATGTGAATTCATAACAACACCCTTTTTATCTGGCTGAGCATACGTTATGAATTATTATTCATAAAGTGTAAAAAGATGCAGCCAATTGTTTAAATTGGCATTGCAAGGCTCTTATCACATTAAAGAATTCATGCAAAAGCTGTTACTAATCAATGTAATCAAATTGATTTTTGTTTTTCTTAAGAATTTGAAACACAGATTTCAGTTATCTTCAAGGTCACTGTGTTACCATAAAATGAAATGCAGAGATGTCTAAAGCACTTATTCCCAATACACTACATTGCTTACCTTAGCAAGTCAAATTGATCTGATAAACCCCACTCTTATAACGACACTGCACTTCTTAAAGAATTCAAAAAATAACTGGCAGCACTACATACATTAGCTTGCCTTTTATTAAATAAAACAACACTTTTTGCAAAGGTATTTGTTTTATTAGAGTTACCTGCCAAGTTTTGTCCTTGAGGGCTGTTGTCATAAACTAGGAGTGAAAATGCATGTGTAAATGAGTTTATTTATTTTAGGTGTTTTGATTTTATTGATAAAGTTTCTCATGTTACGTTGTAAGAGCACCTTGAGAGTTTGTTTTTGCTATAATGAATGACAAATTCCATTTTGCTGGCTGCTTTAAAATTCACTTTTGATGGACTTTAATATTAAAAGTCATGCATTAGAGGGTAGCAAATTTAAGCAGAAATATGTAAGTGCAGAACCCGTGATAGCTAAATCCTCTGTGTATTAGAAGTGAGCACTGCTGATTACCTACATATATAGATACTCTATGTTAAACGTCATTGAACATTTTAATAAAAAGACCAAAGACAATGATTTCACTCTTTGTGGAATGCTGTTTTCATAAAATAATAAGTTTCAGGTTTTGCCTTGTGTATGACAATTATTTCCTGCATGCCCTGCAAAAAGTCTATAAATCAGTTTCAGTTAATTAAAATGTAGCAAGGTTGAATCGACTAGACATGAATTTTCAGCACAATGCACAGGGACAATTCTGGTGCAGGATTTTGTTGGTCATATACTGTGACCTTCTTTAGCATACCTCACAACTAGCTTTAATTGTAGAAAGCTTACACTGACCTGATTGCAGGCAATACAAAGTAGACTGATGTATGCTATGTACAAAGTAGATCTTACATGACATTTGAAATTTTGTGTCTTGACTTATAAATTACATTTTTGATTACACTTATGGGTTTGTCAGATACCTGTCATGTAGCTGTCACATACCTTGTTCATGCCTATCAATTTTTGTCTTATTGCAAAGATTACTCTGAATAATTTTTGCCATGTTTATTTTGAAATCTTAGAATGCGTCTTGTTTGGAATTCAGAGATATGCACTAAGACTGTATTTTTGTACTGACAGTAAAAGTCCCTCTAATAAATGTTATTTTTATAATGCATATTGCAGAATGTAGTTTGTACAGCTGATTGTTTAACCTTTAGTGTTGCTATATGCATACCTGTTACACTTGGAAAAAAGTTGGTCCTGTTGCACATAGTAAAGCAAAGCCTCTCTCACTGTGATAGTGCATTCTGGTGACTTGTAAATGAATGGACATACATTACATCAGTGCTGGTGTGAATTTTGTAAGGAAGTGAATGTTAGTTTACAATATTTTCTTTAATTTTCCTGAGTGTGTGTTCGGTCTTCATCCTCCACCAAGAAAAAAAAAGGCAGAAATATATAATTGCAAGACATTTTTGATCACTTGTATGGACTTCTCCCCACATCCACTTAATTTAAATAACTGGAGTGCCATGCCTGAATCACTATTAAGTATCTTTGAGAAATATGATAGTGTAATTCAATATGAAAAGCTATTCTTTTGTTTCACTGAAATATCTCAATGCAAATTTATTACCTTAGCCTAAAGCAGCCACCGAGGTATCGCATTCTTCAACCTTTTAAAATAACTAATTGTTTTATTTGACATTTACTATAGAACAGCATGCAGTGTGATAACATATGAACTTCACTGGCAGTAGTAAAACTAGAGAATACTGACTTTACTTAGAGTGGTGTTTCTGTACTCTATTGTATTATTGAAATGTGTTGTCCCTTTTCATTTTTTCAGTTCCTTATTCCCTACCATTGCATTATTTGTTTACTGGCAAATGGGAATGTGTATGCAAACTCACTTATTGTTGCAGACTCTAGCAAGGGACTTGGCCTTACTTTTCTCCCCTACCCATACAAAAGTCCCATCTCTTTCTTGCTTATGTACAGTAGCATCATTAAATAGTTGTTCTATTAACATTTAACTAGTCATTATTTCATACTTTTGCATACTGTCAGATTGATTCTAATAAATGCACCCTTCATACTCACCACAGATATTTTAGTCTGTCTTCTGAAATGAGCCAGTACCACTACTAATATGAAATAAAACACTTATAACTGCACTGCACTTTTAAGAGTTAAAAAATAACTGGCAGCCTATATAAATTAGCTTGTCTTTTATTAAATAAAACACCACATTCTGCAACGCTATTTGTTTTTTTTCTTTTTAGAGTTACCTGCCAAGTTTTGTCCTTGAGGGCTGACACTCACTATACTCTTCCATTTACAATGACCCTCTAGCTTCTAAGCACCCCATTTATTTTAAAAGACATTGTTATAACAAGTTAAGTTACACTTTGGAACTAAATACATCTAATTCAAAATGATAAATCCTATAAAGTCCTCAACCTTCCATTGTAGTAGAATCACTATATTACACAATTATACTTACAAGAAGACATCCTTCATTATTGTTAATATTTGCCTCTTCTGACAGGACAATAACAATATTATTAAAACTCTGTGAATAGTGTTATACCCTCTAATGACTGTTAAAAGAAGGGTATGGGGGGAAACCACCTAAATCGTGAACCTTTCACAGTAGTCCAGAGAAACTTACTAATCAATTCACATATCCAAGCTTACATTTTTATAAATAAATAAATAATCAATGCTATCTCCCCACCACAGTTTCTAATAAAATATACCTTGAAATTCTTCCCAGACAAAAAAAAAGTTTTATAAATTCTGATAGCTGACATTGAAACAGAAATGCTTGCAATAAGTGAAGCATGGCTTAAGGATGAACTCTTCAGTCTCCCATTAATTTTCAGTAGTACAGTACATATTACCAATAAGTGAATAAAAAAATAATATGAAGACTCTTACAAGAAAATATTATTTTAACCAATTCTGTGTTTTCTGAATACAGTAGAGAGTCTATTACCAAAACTAATCGGGACCTAAGGTACTTCGGATAATCAAACATATAATTGAACCGGAAAAAAAAAACTTCTATAATCTTTTTTTTGCATGCAGGAATACACTTTTCAACCATTCAGCAATTCCAGTGGATAATAAAGAAGAATTTTCACACACGAGCTGGCTACATGCTGAAGAAACATGCTCAATCCAATATTTATAATGTTTACATATTCAGACTTTATTTTTCCTACCTGAATACTTTGGAAGCCTAGTTCTGATAACTGACTCTTCGGATAATCAATGTTCGGGTAATAGACTCTCTATTGTATATATAATTACAATTAGAAAGAGCGAATACTCACTTGAGCAAATGCTTTTTTGTGCTGTAAAAAAGGTGAATGTTCATGTGAGTGTTTAGAATGGGATTGCAATATAGAGGGGTAAAGGAATTTGAACATACCCCACTGTTGTGCAATCTCAAAGTTAGTATATATAATTACCAGAGGGTATGAGGGGTGCAGGTGCCTTGGCCCCCTCCAGAAAAATAGAACAAAATAATTATTCATTTTTTTTTCAGCATTCACTTATACGAGTGTTTGCTCTAAACTGATTGCTTTGTAGAGGATTTCTCATATGTATGAGTATTCATTGTTTCATAAGATATATTATAATTACCTTTAGAAAGTTTATTTCAAAGAATTTATCTTACAAAAATGAAAAAAAAATGTGAAGGCATCTGAGAACTTTATGAAGATTTTTAGATATTAATAAAACATCTAATTATTACAATGATTCAGATAGAGCACAGATGCATATGGTCATCAAAAACTTAATATAAATGTTCTAATGTTTATATTAATCAACAATACTAATTGATAAAGAATTTATTTTGTTGTTTTATGTCTTTTTGTTTTTTTTTTTTTGTCTCCCACACATATGTATCCTGTGGGGAGTGTTTCACTTTTGAAAGCTATTTCAATAAAAATATATCTTGCAAAAAATATCTCACTATACCCTCTTAATACAAAAGCAAAATCTGAATAAAAATAGCTGTTTGAACAAAACTTGGGCAACTCAATATTGTATAATATAATCTATTGATAATATGCCAACCTTTCACCACCAACATCTGTAACCTTTTGAAAATCTCTCCAGTCCTGCTATTTTGAGTAATACAGAAATAGATATATTCTAGTCACTGACGCCAAACTTGTAGGACAGAATAGACATAAAGAAAAAATGCTCAACAAAGATCACTGGCTATGCATAACTTCTAATGAATATGAAAGGCTTAATACTAAAACTGGTTGTTGATATATTCTTGTAACGATCATTGCTAATATTACAGACTGATAATGGTTAATATGTTGTACTCAGAACAGAAAAAAATATAGTCTAGAAAATTCCTGGATCTTGTTTTAAAGGCAAAATCCTTTATGTTGATGGTAGAAGTGTCTCTGAGAATGAGTCGGTTGGAATGGAGTTATGGGATAACAGGAAACACCTACAGCTCTTATGCACGTTTTGAATCCTTTCATAAAAATGCAGAATACGCATTATTCAAAAAGAATGAGAAGACAACAAGCTAATACATGTGCTTGGTTCTCATTTAATTCTTTGCTTATGAACATAGATAATTGATACAATCAGTAAAACTATATAAACTATAATGAAGTTCTGTGAATGATAATTCTTTGCTTGTAACCCTCCCTTCCACGTGATAGGTCTCAGTGCCCATGGCAACGTGCATGCTTGATTGAGCAATTATCCCACTACCCACTATAGACTGCTGTAGCCAAAATTATACTACCTGAAAGAATGCTCCCTTCCAGCTACCAAAACTCCAGGACCCCTTCACTGAACATAGCTACAGTACAACAGAGCAAATTTTAACAGCATATCAGTGTTCTTGCAATTTTTCTGCTTATATTCTTAAGTTGTAACTGCTCCCAGCATGCACAATGCTTAGGGATATAGAATATTCAGTCCCCCCTCCCACCTGTATAAACCTCTTGAAAGCACTCCCTGTTTTCATATTTCTTTCAGTAGCAACATTATCTGTACCTTTAATTCTTTGTTTTCACCTCACTTCCTTATCCCGTCTAATTCTTCTTATCGAGCTGTTCACAGTCCCTGTCTTAACCTCACATTCTATAAAGATCAGCTTTTGTTCCTTTCTCTCTTCCCCTTATGTTACTAATTTGCTTACCTTGACTCAAGAATTTCAAACCCGTCACAGATTTTTTTTTTTTTTTGTAGTACTTCACAGCTGCATCTTGGCCTCAGTCCACAGTTGTTCAATACACTGATGACCCCACTATCATCTGCTCTTCTGGCAATCTCTCACAGCTCCACAACATCACTCAACAGTCCTTTAACTGGCTTAAAGACAACCAACTTCAACTTAGCCCCCCCACCCCAAAATAAATAAATAAACTAGTGCTATTTCTCCCAAAATCAAAATCTCTCTTGCTCTACTGCCTATATACTTCCCACTCTGTGTCTCTCCCATTATAACCAACATACAATACAGCTTAAAAAAACAAAATGGAACTCTGCTATAAAAAAAAAAATATGCCAGATTGTTGCCAATCACCCCTTCAACTCACATCACTGTCTATCTCTGAAAACCTTAAAATGGCTCGAAATACCTCACTATCTGCTCCTCTCTCAACTAGCCCTTACACACTTCATACTAAATCTACTTTCTGCCAATCCATCTCATCTATCATCACCTATTATATTCCTACCTCGAGAGCTCTGACCAGCTACTCTTGAATGATTAAAAACCTAAAAGATCTATAGGCCACAGCTTATACAGCTGTATAGTGGATTTAACCTGGAACAGAATCCCCTTAAACATCAGATCCATACCAAACTGTCACAATTTCAAAACACTACTAAAGGAAAGACTCCTTAACGCTAAGCTCTGTTCCTGCCTAGCATTTCAATAATTCCACTTCACAAATCTACCTGGTCTGCCAGTAACCATTTCTTCCTTTCTCCTTCACTATCCTACTTACATACCATCCCTCCTCCTGTTTTACTCACCCCTACTGTGACTACACTGCCCTACCACCTTCTGTCACTACTGTCTATTATTCCCCTTCCCACTTTCCTGCCCTACCACCTTCTGTCACTACTGTCTTTTCTTTCCCTCCCTTCTTTCCTTATTTACCACCCTAAGACTACTAATCAAAAAACTTCATCATCTCCTCTGTATCCCCTTTTCTCATTACTAACATATAAATACTATCCATTTACCTGATTTATTTTCCTTAAATACTGTACTTAATATATTCTTCCTCCCCTATATCATCCTTCCACTTAACCATCTGTAGCTATAAGCCAATTTGCTGTTTAACTTGTCTGTTCTCAATGTACAGTCCAATTACTCGGATGTTAAAATTTAATTGTACTTGCAAACTCTTGCTTTATATTATATATTGTAATTTGTCCTGCTAATTAATGCTGATAACGTCACTGTATACTTATCTATTATATATACATACATATATATATATATATATATATGTGTGTGTATGGAGCTTTTCTCCCTGGTCCTCCACTGAAAATGTGCTTTTGCCCATTATGACTTTTCCTGTTCAAATGTCAATTCAAATAAATAAATGCCAGCAGATTAGCCATTACAAATGTAATAGATTTAATTATCTAAGAAACCTGCTAACTACCCTACCAGGAAAAAAATAATTCATGGACTGCCTTTCCTTCAATAGCTTATTTACTTCACCCAATGTTTCCAACAGGAACCTTGGATATTACAAAGACTGCTCAACCTATTAACCATACAGTTGTTCCATCAATAGTAGTAGCATCAGAACAGATGCATTCAAAATATGTTTTACTTAAAAGCTGTATCTGTGTAAAATGGAAACTACGGATGGAAGAAGTAAAAGCTAGATGTATCACAAACTGCATACCTTCTTTAAACTTGCTGCAGTAGCAATTTGCACATTATTAACTTATGTTAATTTACATTTGTTTGCCATATATTTCATGCTGTTCCTAAATACAGAATTATCGTACCATACTCCTTTTCCAAACATGGTATCAGTTTCAGACATCTACCTACATCTTGCCCCATAGCTAATTTTATTTACAAAGTATTGACTAAAACCAGTAGGTAGACAATGTCTTTAAAAATCATCTACACACCCATGCAGATTATGGGATCAGAACAGATATTTCAGTTATTACTGACACTAGATACAGTAATTTATGATTTTTTTTCCCGATTATATAGATACATAGCATGACGTATAATGAAACTAACTTTTAATATGGCATGTGTGCTCAGTCATGCATACAAGCTCAGTGCTGGAATTAACTTTTTTTAAATTGTTCATTAATGATTTTCTTATCGCTCTGCATAATCTCCAAAATTATCCTGTATGGAAATGACTTTGTACTTCTAAAGTATGCTTAAACTACTACTGTAATTCAGAATCGATTTAAAAAATAAACCAAATTTCTAAGAGTTGAGGATAAAAAAATTATTCTTAACCAAGAAATCTGAAACTGCATGGTTTAAAGCAAGCCTTTGGATAACTCAGGTTGACTAATTTCTTATTACTGAATCATCAGAAGAACGTGCCTGTCCTTCATATGACTTTTACTATCATGCCTTACGGTTTGACATTATTTTGAACTGCAAATTGAATATGCATTTGAAAACATCCAAAATGTGCCCTGTAAATTTGATAATCATTTGACTCAGTACAAGAAAACCTATCGGATTTAACAAATATTTGCATGACTTGAATTTACCCTTCCCATACAGTTGCTTTCTTCCCCATGAAATACACATTTCTCTAAACAACATTTAATAATTTGGCTTTATCCCACTTTAAGATTCCTAAGAACATCACTACTTAATGTTGAAAAATGCAAATTAGATTAGCATTTAAACATCTCTACATTTAAAGTACTACATAAAGATTAATGCATTTGCAACTTATCACAATGTTTTTAGATCCAGTCATCGAGGAGGCTTTTATCTTATGAAGTCCGAGATTTACAAATACTGTTGGAAAGATTATACCTGCATGCTGTAATAACTTATCTGTTAACATGCAGAATGAGCAGAGCCTGTGTGATTTCATTATGAGCTGTAGGCTATAAATGACTGCAGTGAAGGAATACTAAGTAATACTGAACCAGATTCCAAAAGTCTTTTGGAAAATGGTCACCTTTTAAAAGCCTGTTTATAGACTGGCCATACTTTGAGGTAAATCACTTATGCTGGGAACATTTTGAATTAAGGCAGACTTACAACAGAGTAAGTCACTTAAACTGAGAGCAAGTCTTTTGGAATCAGGTTGACTGTTGAGTATAAAAATATAGAGCTACAAGCAGTTTTCAATTAAGGCATCTATTAAGTTGATTCTGGAAATATAATAATGCATATGAAGAAAAATGTAAAACTCTTTAGATAATGTTTTCAGTGGCTGAAGAAGTGAAAATGTAAATGAGAATTAGGCTGAGGCATGTAGTAAATGTGTCATTTGTTTGACCATTAGTCAAAGAGTAATTAAATATCAAGTGTGAGTGGAAAATGACAGATGACCTAACATTTCTATTACTGATCCCTTATGCACATAATATTCTAATGCATACAAATACATTTGAAGATGATGAGAGCAAATATGGATGAAATAAGTTTAATCTCAAGCAAATTGTGGAGGTTGTAAGAGTATTGTTGAAATATACTTATGTTTGTTGCTTGGAAAGTATTTAAGACTAAATATGTTATGACAGTAAGATGAAAACAGATTATGGAACAAATAAAAAATAAATGTGATATGTGTTGGAGTTTATCTTTTCATTGAAACACATAACACACACATAGCACATTATAAAGTAAAGAGCTGTATTTAATCTGTTTAGTTCATTTGTGTTTTTCTTTCAAAACAAGTTATTGGATATTGTCTTTGAACACTATAAAAGATAGAGGAAGACAGATTTTTTTTATACTGGTTAATCCATAACATCATTTTCAACAGAAAATAAATTAACAAGTATATGCATATTTCTGTTACCATACACAAATATATTTTGGGAATAGTCAATGTTTTTCACTATTAATGGTGAGTTCTTTTCCACACCTCTTGTTTATGCTGATTATCCCAAATCAGACTGTCCTAGCCCAGAAATAAATAACCCTAGATATGCATGAACCATCCCAAAATATTTAATACATTCAGACTTTATAGGTTCATAGGTAACTACTAGACTAGCTACCCCTCTGTGCCATTTAAGGATAGTCAGTTTCTCTTTTTGAACTTGGATTAACCTATCCCGTTTGGTTATTGATTGGCTTTGCCAGTCCCATGGCTGATAAATATATATTATCCCTAATGAGAATAACTGTGATCATACCACAGATAATTTGAGGGGACCCAAGTATTGGATAAAGCATTTAGGAGCTGTCTATAACCATTAATAGTACAGGAACAGTCCTCAGGTAAATTTTCTGTTTCCAATTCTTACATCCAAGTTGCATTTTAATATGTGCAGGTATTAACTTTGTTTTATTGTTGATGTGGAGCCTGTTCCAGAGCAGCAGTTTCATTTGCAAAATAAATCTGACTCTCCAAGCTATTATGCTGATACTGTAGAAGAGGTTAAAATTCCTAGACAGAGTAATTCTGATACCATCTCACTTGTCGATGTGCAGTATATCCATCAGTACTGAGTGAGAAGACACCTTGTATGTTAGACACTGTTCACATTTAAGCAGTCTGTAGGATACACGAGTATAGTGACCTAGCTTTGAGTTGGTCCATGTGAGTCCTGTCGCTTAGGCCTTGTTTCCTTTTAGCAAGGTATCTCAGTGGGTGTTCCATTTGTTGTATGTGTCTGTAAAGATACATGCCAAAGGGGGCGTTATATTCAAAGACTAGCCAAACGAGAGCTGGGTTATGGGAACAGTGATATCTTAGATCTACACACAAATCCCTTCAGTATAACCTGTGCTTTATAGAAGCACTTTTTTTTACTAAAATGGACAAGTTAGTCAAGAGTTAGGTAGGTCTCTGTCCATGCATATTCCCAAATCTTGAACAACTGGGTCAATTCTTAGGGGCTTATTGGTAATGTGATAATTACTTGGGATGACTTCCTAAAAGAAAAAATAATGCATGTTTTGGCATTTGGTGTCAGTCCATGATTTTGACACCATTTATTTATTTGGGACAAACATTTGGTGATTCAGTAATTGCTTATAGCTTGCACTCATCTGAAAACATAGCTAGCCAAAACCTTTTGGTATTTGCTTTTACTTCAGAAAAGTATATACCAAACATGAAAGGTCCTAGCACTGTAAGCTGGGGGAACTCCACTGGGGATTAGTCACTTTCTCTATTTCATTTGTCCTATCTGTGAGCCAGTTGGCCATCCGGTGGGTGACATCGGGGTTTATTCCCAATTTATTAAGCTTTTCCTACTATATCTAAGTGGGGAACTGTGCTGAAATCTTTGGCCAGTTCAAGGTATGCAGTGTGTACTATTTTGCTGTCATTGACTGTTTAGTGAACTTTTCAAAAATACATAGGCAAAACAAAGAATGCCTTTCGAACACGTATTTACCACATTAGGATGACATTATGAAAGTGAACTTAAAAAAAACACTGGCTAAGCATGTCAACACCTACCCAGGTCACAATTTTAAATTCACAGTTCTCGAAGAAGTTATGGTGGATGAGAGAGTAGGCCCTATAGAATATTTACTTGAATATAAAGAACTGTTATGGCAATTGAGGGTTAATGCCAACAGTAATCCAGGACTGAATGACATGGTGTCATTGACTAGTTTTTTGAAACTAAAAGAAAATCTTTTTATGTAAAACTGTAGAAGTCAACTGTAATTTGTGACGAAAGCGCTCAACATTAAATTTTATTCTTGTTCCTGTGGTGTCAGCTCGCTTTGTGGTTTCTCAGTTCAGTTCAATTTCAGTTGGTTTTCAGTATGAACTTTTCAAAAATAAAAAATCTACCACGTTAAGTAAGCATGACTTCCCTTTGATGAATTCAAACTGAGACCCGTCCAGTACTTAAATTTTCTGTATATCCTAATTTATTATTTCCATTCTAATTCTTTCCATAGGCTTCCTATTGAAATGTCAGCATTATAAATGGTAAGTGCCAAAAAAAATCCCTGAAAAAGCGAAGAAGAGCAAATCTCGAAAACAGCTCTTCTCCTTAAAACTTTTTTGCAAGGTTCCAAGTCCACCTTGCACCCCCCACCACATGGTAGGCAAGCCTTCCACCCCCTTGCACCCCCCACCACATGGTAGGCAAGCCTTCCACCCCCCAACCTTATATATATATATATATATATATATATATATATATATATAAACTTGAGAAATGGCATCTTGGACTTACTATATGTCAGTTAAGTAATAAAACATGGTAACATGCTATGCACAAAACCAAAATACCACCACTATCAGTATAGTGGTAGAGAAGATGAATACCAAAGTATCAAATGAACCAACTTTATTATTTGTATAGTGCTTTTGTCAAGAACCACAGGAATTCATTGGCATGAGGTTAAAATGTTTTCATCATCTATTATATAAAAAATTGCACTCAGTCCAAACAACTACAGTAAATCACATGTTTAAATGATAGTCACTGAAAATAGATAAAAAATATACAAATATATATGTATTGTTTATACTTAAAAACATGGAATTATTACTAAGAAAATAATCCTCTGCTGTAAATTACAACCTCAGATTTGAAAACAATAGATGAAAATAATTGGAATACTCTCAGAATTCTGAAGAAGTCATAAAAGTAACAAGGACAAAAGTGCTTAATCATCTTCTAATAAATTCTGGTATTATTTCTACTTGGCTCTCTCCAGTTTGTTGGTTCGGTGCACTTTATTAGCCATGTCACCTTGCTCTTCAGAAAATAATTAGAATGACACTAAATTGTAACAAATCAGTTGTCATTATTTACTTAAAATATAAATAAAAAAAATGCATTCTTCATACAAACTACCATTGTGCATTTAACAAAATGATGCAAAAGCGTTATGTTAACCACTTCACAAGTTCCAAGTATATATCCTAGCTCCTTTTAGTTTGAATACACTAGTGAATGATAGACTGTCATTAGGCTGTGGTTGTACTGTGGCATTTAAACTGAATTACCACACTAATTCTTTGTACTCTAAACAACCCTCTCCAGGATCTTTCAAAATCTATTACTCCAATTTTATCTTTTAGTCAGTAGTGTAAGAAAGTGTATGTTTGTATAATGCATTTTTAATATTAGTTAGTTACATCTTATTATATATGATCACAAATCCTTTTTTTCATGGGGCTTTCTGAATTCATAAAATAAAACCCTTGGTATTCCTGGCATGTTGCAATATAAATCACACCGATGGTACAACAATTTGCCCACATTGGTATACTCGAATATTTACCTATCTTTCTCACAAGCATTGCATTACGTTCAAAAATCTGTTTGCAGTAGTGACACATATCATATTTCCATATGCTTACCCAACTTGCCTTGATGTATTCCCCACCACCATTCATGGCTTTTTCAATTTTTTTCTTCAAATTTATGTCTCTAAAATAAAGATTTTAGGTGATTGCCCACATGGTCCATCATACTGGAATCTAACTTAAAAATGTTCCAATTTTTGTTCATCTGCTTTAAAGTTCTTGAACTGAATTGTAAAACCATAACTTTCTCACACCCCTTTTTGATTTTATCATGATCAGTTAATGAATCAAAAAGTCACCACTACCTAAAATTGGTTTAAACTTCCTAATTTTGATGCTGTGTCAGTTCATCCTTCAATTTTAACAAGATATCAAAAATGTAACTTCTTTATTTGAACATAACACGCAAGTAATCCAGTTCCATTTCAAACCACATGTTGTCAGAATCATTCTAGCCAAACCTGAGCATCTGTCCCTTAACTAGACTTTTTTGTGTTATACAGTGACAAGTGTGGTAATGCAAGTATGAATTGGAAGATTTATTTTCTATAAATATTTAACTTAAAACCATTTTGAATGATAAAAATGATGATGTCCAGGTAGTTTATATCATCATTTGTATGTAAATAAGTAAATCTCCAAAAAAAATCTGTTGAGTGACAAAATGTATCCTATTAGAGTCACTGAAATCACTGAAGGTTAAGGCTTCCCTAAAGCAGATCAAACCCTTCTCTTGAGGTATAATTTGAAGCAGATTTACTACATTTATATTTACAAATGTAAGTTTTTCATCCCATAATTTGTTAGTTGTATTCCACAGTAAATTCCATGAAAGTTTTAATATGTATGGGCACAGATTTAAAAAAGGTTTTAAAACCTTATCAATAAAATAGCAAGGGGGTAGTCTTTGTCCCTGTGCAGCAACTCATTGGTCTAAGGGGTAGAGTGCTCATCCTTTTATTCATTCCTAGGATACATAAAAATAACAGGGTTAGTGCTTTGATGTGATTTGAGTAGAACATGTTGATTACTCACTGTACTCTTTTTGTGGGGAACTTCTGTGGATGTTCTAGTTGTTGCCTGAGCCTAGTCTATACACACACACAAATATATATATATATATATATATATATATATATATACATATATATATATATATATATACATATATATATATATATATATATATATATATATATATATATATATATATATATATATATATATATATATATATATATATATATATATATATATACATATATATATATATATACATATATATATATATATATATATATACATATATATTATATATATATACATACATATATATTATATATATATATATATATATATAAACACACACGTGTGTGTACATGCATGCCTATGTACATATTCTGTCAACAAAAAAGAAAGATTTTTAGGAAATATAGGACTGCATTTTCTCTGCTTATGGCATTTTTCTGTCCGTACTTCTTGTTTTGTTTACTTTCTCAACCCAGCCAGGTCTGGTTTCAGCCTGCCTTCCCCTAATGATTTAATGCATCTCCTTATATTCATATTGTTTTGTGTTTTTGGCACATCTTTTATTATTCCTCCCTGATTTTCTCATGTCTCATTTGACTAATTCTGTCCATTTCTGGGTATCTTGTCCCTCCTTCCCGGCCTAACTTCACATACTTTGAAAAGTCTCACACTCCCCATAAATCCTGTTCAGCTGAACCATCTCCCACTGTAGTTTTTGTATTCCCCTTCCCTCCATAGGTCATTAAGCTTCTTTGTAGTTTGTAAATCTAATTTTGACCATAGACATCTTTTAGTCATTGCGACATATGTTTGGAAAGTCATTTAACTGTGGTTTATGTCACCATTACAAATGTATTCCATTTTATTATATATATGACTCATTGCAGTGAGTGCATTAAAAGTGTACAATCATTTTAATGTGTCATGTGCATAATGAGTTTACAAGTTGTTCCTTGTAATTTATCTCAAGGTATCGTTACAACTTGCTAAATGTATTTTGTGCATTTTGCAGAGTGTTTTTTTTTCTTTATCAGGGTTCTATTGAGCTAGGATCAGAACCCGTGCTAGAGACAGTCCTGGATGAAAAGGTGTGTGTGTGTGTGTGTCTGTGTAAAGCCACGAATTTTAAGTTGGAGAGAGAAAAAAATGATGCATTCCAAACTGTCTGACAGTCCTAAAGATTAGTAGCCAGCAAGGTCCCATTTCTGTGCCACACAACTCCAGACTCGGGAACAAAAAAAAAAAAGTGGAGGACATGCTACAACTTATACTGTACATTAAGTGCCTCATTACTGCAGTTCTGATCAGGAAAGTAACAGCAAAATCCAGTTTTGTACTGACATTCTAAAATGTTGGTACCAAAATGAATTCCCACACTAAACTACTGATTGCCTGACATCTTCCAGTCACTCCTGCTAACCCCTCGCATCTAGAGTGACCCCCCTTTGCCCATGGTTGTTTTTCTTGTCTGCGTGTGCCTGACTGTCTGTCTCTGGAGCTTTTTACAAGTTCATTCAATCATAGTACTTTACTTTCAGGGGAGCTTTAATACTTGCTTATAGAAATCCCCTGAAAATGTGGTATGCTGTGGTGTAGACTGTGGTCATAAAATAAACGAATAAATATATATATATATATATATATATATATATATATATATATATATATATATAATCTTATAGGATCATAGGAGGTTACTAGGCTGTTAGCCTTGAGGCCCTTATAAGCTTAGTCAGGAGTTTAGCCCATGTTTAGACAAGTCAGTACCCAAAGCTCCTGTCCAGCAGGGACGCAGGTGGAATCCCAGGGATGTATTTTCTGTTTCCCATCCAGTTGCACGTAAAAAGGGATAATGAGGTGTTCTGCTTGATGTTGAGAGGGAGTCTATTCCACAGATGGGGGAAGTCTCTGGGACACAAATCTGTCCTGCCAACAAGTCATATTGCGATCACAGACCAGGTTGAGGTAATGTGTATGGGTTGCCCAAGTGGAGCTTGACTTGTGGATATGCAGCATTCCCATCAAGGCAGGGTCTGAGATTGCTTTGTATGCCAGACAGAGGTCACCTCTGAGGAGTCTGTATGAATCTAAGTAGAGGGACAGGGATTTTAGCATATCTGTGTAGGGTAGGTGTTTGAGGCCCTGGATCCTCATGGTGAGAAACCTCTGTGGATTCTCCAGATGCTGCATGTGCTTTGCAAGGTACACACTGAAAGGATGCATGGCACTCAGTAATTGGCCTTATAAGGGAAGAATACAGGGATGTTATGACCTCTTTGTCCCTGGATTAGATATCCTCACTTATGAGGTGGGCCATGTAGAAAGCTTTCTGTACAACGGAAGCAACACGGTGGTCAAAGGTCAGGTTGCTATCAACCTTGGTGCCCAAATCCATCACTACTGATTGTGTACATTGTTATTAATGTGATAATATGTGGGGATGTCACTTTCCACAAAGGGGATGATGATGCATTTTTTTTGGCATTCAGCTTGAAGCCATGTTTCTGGCACCAGTCATTTGTTTCGGTGAGACCATCTTGGAGGACGTCCACATCACTTGGGGAACTGATGACTACACCCAGCTTGCAATCATTTGCAAACTTGGTCAGCTATAGTCCACTGGTTTTGGCCTGCACCTAAGAGAAGCATATATTGAATAACAGAGGCCCCAAGACCGATCCCTGGGGTATGTCGCTCGTTATGAGTCTGATACTTGAGTGGCTTCCCCTATTTTGATTAGGTGGGTTCTATCAGTGGGCCAGTTTACTACCCATCTGGTAACATATGGATTGATGCCTATTTGAGAGAGTTTACTATGCCTGAGTGGGGAATAGTGTCAAAGAAGTCAGCCAGATTTAACGGACATGACCAGCCCTTGACAAAGCCAAACTGTGTGAGGTCGAATGTTTGGAGGTTGCTAATGTCCCTGTTAATGATAATCCATTCCATGGCCTTGCAGATCAGGCTAGTTAGGCTGATGGATCTATAATTTCCTGGATCGGTGGATGCTTCACCTTTGTGTAAGGAGAGTAATGGTTCTGCAGGTTCATGCCTGAGTTCATGTAGGATGCAGCCTTGGATGTTATCGGGTCCCATGGAGGCTGTATTTTTTGTCTTTTAGAGGGCAGTGATATCCTGTTCCCTAGAGATAAGGGGTGGGGGCTGTTACTGGGGATGTCCTGATTTACTGATGGGGGACAGAGTGGAGAAGTTTTCACTGAATCTGTCAGCAAATAGATTGCTATATCTACTGCATCTGTGTATATGGTGTCCTTGAACACCAGTTATGAACAGATGAGTGCTTAAGAGGGTTTCACTAGTGCTCTTATTTGATTGATCAGGCTAAGGAGAGAATGCTTCCAATTGGGCACATGCTCCTTCTTGGTCCTGGACAGGAATTTTTCCTTTTGTTATATAGTTTATTTATTCCAGATGTCCACCAGACAGGTTTACTGCTTCTTGCAGAAGATGATTTTGTCCCGTCAGGTATTACTGATTCCATGCATCTATATAAATGCTTGTATAGCACTTTGTTGTAGACTTTGACATTGGTACCAGTTCTTAAAGTTGGGGAGGGGGCTGTGAAGCTGTTTATACCATCCCTCAGGAGGTTGTAATCAGCTTTGGAGAAATTTTTTATTTGACCCTAGCTAGAGGGGGGTCAGGGGAGATGGTGACTTCGGAAGTGACCACCTTATGGTCGGATCTTACCAGGGAGGATGATACCGTAGGGGTGCTGCAGTAGTTACTCATGTAATATAAATATAAATATATATATCTATATATCTATATATATATATATATATAGAGAGAGAGAGAGAGATATAGAGATATATAGATATATATACATATATATAAAAACAAAATAACCCAGTAGCCATCTGAGTCCCACATGTTCCACCCATCCCATCTTTCCACCTTTATATTCACTTTTAACCTTTGCACTCACTGCTTTTGTCTTCTTTGATACTGTGGAGCTGCTGAGCTAATAGGGCACTGTGCCTTTAAGACTAAGACAGGCAGAAAAATAAGATTAAGGAAGGACGGTAAAGAATTCACAGGAGATATGACTGAATTATGTTCTTGTAAAGGATGAAAACATCACTGCCATACTGATTAGAGATATTAAGTAAAGGAAAAGCTTAGTAAAAAGTGTAGATATCTGTAACCTTTCTTTTTTCTAAAGACAGTGTATGACAAAAATACAAGAAAGCTATTGAGAAGCACTGTTACTTGCAAGGATTGTTTTATTAAATACAATTGTGAGAGTCTAAGTGCACTGATGGAAATAAACTGCTTTTTGTTTTTGTTACCTTGCAATTTAACTGCATGGAGACATTTGTTTAATTGTCACTATAAAGAAAATATATAATAAAGATAGCAATTTTGGTATAGACTGCTGCACTGATGGTTAGTGGACAGAAAAACATTTTGTGTATAAACTGTGAATCTTTCAAAGCTGCCCTAAAATTGTTCTAAAGTATTTCCCTCTTCAGAAAAGTAAGTTCTGATTTCATGACAATTACTAAACACACTTTTTAAAAAGGAAGCAATTTTACAGAGTGACAGTTGCATTTTAAAGTACTAGAGATGGTGTTCCTTCAAAAGCTTTTTTAGTCCAAACAGGGATTTTACTCTGTTAAAAAGATCATCTTAAAGTGAAAGGATTACTCTGAGAAGCTGGTAAAAATGCTTGTGTCCACACCAGGAAGTATGCTTCACAAAATCTTCTGGCCTTAAAAATAAGCTCTCTTATAGACGTCTTCTGTTCTGAAAAATGTGTAAAAAAAGAGTGATAACTTGAAATCGAGCAAATATCTACAAAGCTTATCCAAGAACATTTTGCAGTTACAGACCAACACCTGTTTAGCCTGCAATAACCTTTCACCATTATGAACTAGCATCCCAAGTTGCTGAGAATGTCAAATGCCAATGCCTAACTTGGAATTCCAAGCAAATACCATGATGAGGAATGCTACCTGCTAGCTGTGAACATTATGTAGTTCAAGAGCTCTGGCCATAATCTGAATACAGCATTAATCAGGGATTAGTTGAAGGCAAGCATGGATTTTTTTAAATTCTGATGCCCATGATAACCAGAAATTGAAATGAGAAATTTTGACAAGGCATATTTCAGCAATGGACATTTGATAAAGACAGAGAGCTATGGTCACAACTGACTGACAATACATATTTTAAAATTGTTGCCAGAGCTTCATGTAAACAATATAACCACAAGTTTAGAAATATTCTCTGTAGATAAAATTTGAAGGAGAGGTCCTAGTAACTTAAGAAAGCAGGTTTTACAGTCTGAACATAAGTCTACCCGGTTAGACTTGCAAGGACCAAAGGCTAATAACAAGCTTTCACCTAGGTATGTTTTGCCTGCATGTAAGAAGAAACAAATATTATCATCACCCAAGTTGGCTTGCTTTAAATGTTCTAGGAAAAGACATATAACCATGTATAGCAGAGTTATTGACAACAACAATATACCTGTAAACACTGGTAATGTTAGTCCAAAAATTGTAACTAAGACATCCTGCAGAATATAAGCCTATGGAATGTGATCATGCTAAAAATTCATTGAATGGAATTGTATAAACTGCTTTTTGTTGTTGGGCCTTTACTAAACTTATGAAATGTAATGCTCTGTAGAGGGGAAATGTAGGGATTGCTGGATTCAGTGACTGTGACTGCATTATTTTAAGCACAGTATTCTGCAAGCATAAAACAATTAGTAAGCAGAAATTTGAAGTGATATCTGTACATGAAGACAAAGGGTGTACCCAGTAACAGAAGTACAAATGCAAACTGTTCCAGATACGTGATGCATTCTGTAGTTCAAGTGAACAGAGCAATAGCAGCAGAGTAAAGTGGTAAATTATGTGGATCCATGGAAAGAGTTTTTATTAGCAGAAATATATAGACAGACCCCAAGACACTATTGCAAAATTTGTCCACAGAGCTGAAGACAACATTACTGTAAAGATATAGACACAGAGTCGAGAGAAACAGCTCTGACAATGAAAAATAAAAACCTAGCAAAAGCAGAAAAATAAGAAATTAAAAAAAAAAACAGAATACTGTATTCTGAATGAGCCTAGGGCCACGGTAACAATGTTAAAGTACCTCAAAAGAATCACGAGAGTTCAAAGCAATACTGTATTCTGGAGTAAAAAAAAAAAAAAAAAAACAAGAAAAAGAAACTGGTATATGAGAACAAAAAGATGCAGACTGATAATGCAAGATGGTACAGAAGACATAGCTTGGCTGAAAATGTACTACATGATGTTTAAAAGCCTTTGAGTAGTTACCAGTGCCAGGCTCCAGGAATCCATGGCCCATGTTAGAAGCACATCTTGGAAGAGTCAGAAACATTACCTAGTTCTTAAATCATAATTGCTACTTTTCCCTCAGCAGGCACGGGAACAAGAAAATTCATCAACTGCAGATTCATCACACGTTATATAAAATTCTGTGTTGTCAAATGCCATAGGAATATCACCTTGTGGATTAGTTTTACAAAGTTAAAGATAAAGATATATTGGGTTTGGGATAAAGAATTGTTTGGTTTTATGTAAAAGTGAAGTATTTTCCATTCTTCCTCAAGACACGTATCCTGAGTTGATTGTATATATATATATATATATATATATATATATATTTAGTCATATGGGTAAAGGTGATGCAGATCAACAAACCTGCATCAAGTGGAGTTTTACCTTCCAAAACATTTGTTTTATAATTTTGTTTAAATATTTAAATTTTATGCTGTCAAATAATAAGGACATATTCAGGAAGTCTGTACATTTCCAGAATGCAGCACCACCTCTTTTCAAGTGCATGCCCTTAGCCTAAACTAGGAAGTATATATTTCAGCGTAGTATACCACTTCAGGATTGAAAAACAAAACTGCAAGCTTAAGCAGTTAGTTAGTTAATTAATAACAAAAGGTATTTAACAAAATTTAAAACCTAAAAAAGGAGAAACAAGTTTTATTTTAAATTACAACCCAATTCATTGCACAAAATAAATTCAGTAATACTTAATGCATTGTACATGCCTTTTGGAATAACTTTTTCAATGGTGTAGCTATTGCTTAAAGTACCATCACTGAACGCTCATGTACACACAGGAAAGAAAGTCAACATTTCCTACCAGTCTCTGTATACTTGTATTTGATGACCTTAATTATTTTAAGGCAATGTATTTTTTCATTCTTTAGCAAGACTTATTCATTATATGTATTTTTGCATTATTAATATTATTATCATCATTCACTGTGAATTAACAGAACATCACTTCCACTTTCTTGTTTAGATAAATAACCTGCCTTTTCATTTGGATATGATAAATGCATCATCTCCAATCATGCTATCTCATGTTTATCCGTATTATCCTCATTGTTGACAAAAGGTGTTTCCCAATTCTTTTTCAGCTATTTGTTCTGTTTGACCTGTGTGTCCATCTGTCAAACATGTCACTTGACCCTATGGTTCATTCTCACATGTCAAAAAAATGTACTATTAGTTAAATTGGCTGTTTTCAATCTTACCTAGATGCACAAAGCATCCTGTATGTATGTATGTATGTATATGTATATTTCCTGCAATACACCACATATTCTGTTATCCCACCCAGTTCTCTGAATTGCAACTTTTATTTGTGAGAATAGGCTTTGCCTCACTCATAACCATGAGCAGGATAAAGCGAATATCAGCATATGAATAGCATTGAAAACAAAAATGAGGTAAGATTGTTATCCTTTGCGAGGGGAAAAAAGCAGTTGGAGTCTGACATAATGAGCATTGATCTGTTAAGGGAGACCTTTTTCTCATCTTATGAATTACTACAATGCTGTTTACTGTACTCATCCTTGTAACACATGTGTGGTCTGAAAGGACTGTTATTTATCATCAGCATGTTCCATTCCTGACATTCTCTTCATTTGGCAGTATCTGTCCATACATGTTTAATTTTTCATTGATCTTAGTGTGTTACAGTTGTATGAGTTTCCATTTCAAAAAGCTGGAAGAAATAGTTGTGCAAATGAAAATGCATATAAAGTTATGCATTTTCACTACGACTAAATGTGTGTTAGTATGAGAAAACACCATTATAGAATACTGATTCTCGAAGACCATAAAATTCTTACTGTTTAATAGCCAAAATGTCATTATTCTGTTTCTCCATTTGATATCAGTTGTTTTTTCCCTTCTTCCATAGTTTCACTTACATTAGTAGTGCTCTAAATTCCAACGTTTTTCTTTGCAGTACCTTTCAGATTAATAGTACAAGGTAACTAATGACTAAAGCACTGGTAGGTACTTCATACTTGAGTTCTTTTAATAGCCCCCAAGTATTTCTTTTAGATGCCATAGCCACATTAAGTATTAGAAACAATGAAAACTGGACACTGGCTGCAAATTGTGGCACACATGAAGTATATGTCCATCATAACTCAACAAATCAGAAAGATCCCAAATGTAAACGTTGACAATTTGAGTGAAATCTTAAAGGGTGTGCATGTGTATATGTTTTTTTCTTTTCAGGAATGATAATTTAAGCAGCTCTATCAAGCGCTGTCCAAAACTGGCCTATGGTTTATTTGACTGCAGGAGAGGAACCATTCTGCTTAGCTGGTGTATAATATGTCAGAATATTTGCTAAATAGACAGAATACTTCAATCAGTAAGGTGATATTACACAGAGCAGAATGATGATATCTGATTTGTAATCCGCCTTATTATTTCATGTTTTAATTAATAGAAATAAGAGTTCTATTTATTTGTTGCAGTTATTCTTTTTTACCCATTTAGGCAATTCTGACCCACTGTGAATTCAAACACTTTAGCACATCAAGGACCTTCATCAAATCTGCTTCCTTAATATCTTGCAAATTCATGTTTATTACTTCTGGAATGTAATCCATCCATTTTTGCCTCTTATTCATTCAGTATTTCACAGCATCAATCACTTCTGGAGAGGATCTGTGTCTTTATATTGTGTGCCCAAAATGTTTGAGTTTTGATTTTGTTACCTGACCTTCTAGCAAACAGTTTGGGTTAAATTCCTCAAATATTGCCTGAATGAACAGCTTTTTCAAAAGTTTTTTTTTTCTTTTCAATAAATATAGGTATGTTAACTAAAATAGTGCAAATGTAGATTGAGATATTTCTTGCTACTTGATGCTTTTAGACACTGTTAATTCTAAACAGCACACTTGCACTTTAAATTTAAAATTCAGATGAGTGTACGTGTTTATTGTAACTAATAAACAGGAACTCTAAAGGCATTTGATGTAGTCACCTAACCCGTTATTGAGTTATGCTTTACATTATGATGAGGTCGTGTTCACTCAATAAAATCGATGTTTATTAATGCTAGTTCTGCTTTAGAGTGCTAAGTTAAAATCAAAGAGAGCATTAACACAGACTTAAGTCTTAACAACTTATGCTACAAAAGCTGTAACCTATCCATTATTTGAGCTGACTGCATAATGTGTCAAGAAAAAGGAAATCGCTTATATTGCCTATGTGATTATATGAAGAAATAAAGAATATAAAATGCTGTTGAAATTATAAAACACATTTTTTAAGGCAGAAGGTTTATATTGGCTACATATTAATAAAAATACCTTACTGTCCTGCTTAATATAGGGCATGATAAAATTATTTTATAATATAAAGTACAAAATGTCTTGGGTTTTAAAATATATAGGTAATATTTGAATGTTTTTGTGAGAATGTGTGTGTGCACGTGCATACTTGCATGCATGTGTGTTTGTGTTATCTTAATTTAAAGGTTCCTAAAGGCTGAGCACAGAGCACATGGACTGAAATTACTAAAGTTGACATTTTGAGCTGATTCCTCATCTGAAGAGCAGGAGCGTATTTATTTTCTGTTGCACTTACAGTCACTTAGAAAACAGGCTGACCTTAGCACTATGCCTGTTTTACTCTGGTATAATAGAAACTGCCATGGAATACTAACCTGATTCTGGTTTTGGTTTCCATTTGCAAAGTCACATGTTCAGAATATGAAAGTGAACAAATGTGAGATTAAACATCAACACAGTGAATTTTACAATAAAACTTTGTCTATAAAGAAAAATTAGACTATATATGTAAACAGAATATATATAAAATGGTGTTTAGAAAGTCTGGAAGTAAAATGTCGAACCAGTCAGTAAGCGATATCCTTTAAGTCTCCTGGGAAACAAAGTGAAATACAGAATTGGGATATCAGCAGTTAGGAACTCTGCCACTTTTAGAAAAGTGAACTTGAATATTCTGCTGCTAAAGTTGTGAAGTGAAATCAGACATCAAATACATACAGTTTATCTATATATCCATATGTATGTGGATAGATTCACTTTATATCGTCGAAATACTGAAATATCGAAATTCAGTTTGTCAAGGCTATAAAGTGGAAACCTGAAAAGAACAAAAACTCAGAAGCGCGAAATTCAAAATCTTGCATATTGGATCATCATGGATATTTTGAATTTCTGCTTCTGGTGTACAGAAACACACACCTTCCTCCTCACAAACAAACACAAGCTCTGTCCTACATAAAAGCAGGGGGGCAAGCCCCCCTCCACCCCCTACTTAAATATTCTAACTCTGAGGTCGCAGTACATACAAAAACACACAAAACACTACCACACAAGCTACATTCTCTTCGCACACACACATCACAGTAACAAAACGCACCAACACACACCACAGCCCCTACCCAAAACCCTTAACACGTAAACACTTACCTGAATCCATAACCACAGCGAAACACCAGAAGCACGAATTCAAAATCTCCGGTATGCGAGATTTTGAATTTTGCACTTCTGAGTTTTCATTCTTTTCAGGTTTCCACTTTATGGGCTCGAAATACTAAAATTCGATATTTCAGTATTTCGAGCTTCTAAAATGAATCCATGTGGATATATAGATGAATATTTGCAGTAAACTCTTTCAAATATGTTTTTCACTAACGAAGATTACTGCTGTCTTTTTTTGTTGAAAACAGTGGTGCCTGACTGTCATATCTAGGAACACTGACTATTCCTTTATTCTGTGTACTATGGCTGTAAAAAAGTAAGTGAGGCTTATACTAAAAACAATCCATTCAGAAATGCCAAAACCTTTGGCATTTGGTGTAGGAGTGTGAAGGCAATTTTTATTCAAATTAGGGTTTGAGATGGTCCTAAAGAAGGGGTTAAATTTAGTGCTGTGTGTACAAGTGTTGTATGTGTTAAGTAATATACAAGTAAAGTAAGAGTATTTTTGGGTTATAAATAGTTTGTGCTATATCAGCTGGCAATCTTGGTGTTTTGTGTGCTTGCTGATATATGTTAGGTACGTATGTGTGTCTGTCTGGCTGTATCTCTGTGTATGTGTGGTGGTGCTGTTAGAGATAATGGTTTGGTAAGGTAAATTGTAAGGTTGAGTTTAGAGCCAGTGGCAGGGTATGGTTTGCATTAAGACATGTGACTAAAGAGGAACAGCCCCTTCCTCATGTTCTAACCCTAATCCACCAATGATGCTGACCCCCAACCCTTTGCACTATTCACAAAAATTGTATGCAGATATTTTTTTTTTCCTAAATGAGTGTTCATTAAAAATGCTTTTTGGAATTAATGCACTTTTCATTTTTAGGGTGTATGTTCACATGCTGAAATTGATGCAATATGCATTGATGCTTACGCATTTCAATTTAAGTGAACACGCTATGATATATACGTATATGTATTATATATATATATATATATATATATATATATATATATATATATATATATATATATACATATATATATATATACACACACACACAATGGAGAGAGAGAGAGAGAGAGAGAAAGACTAAAGTTTGGAAAAAACATCAGTAAATTAACATTAAAATTACGGGTCATAAAATCCCAACATGCATGCTTTGGTGCAAAATATTTTGGACTGCAAAAGAACTCTACTGTTTCTTACAGAGGCCAAGCCCCCCCAACTCCCCCTGTTGGGGGGTGTGCCCCACACCCACTGATAATTATAAATACTAACTCTGAGACTGCACAATCTTATGTGGAAAGGGTATATTTCCCAGACCTGGAGCTTGTCTATGTCGTACACTTGTTGATGCAACACATGCATACACAACACTAAATCTATCCTCTAATGGAACATGATGTGTATGGGTTCTCTGAAGAATATTTATTGTCCAGTTGGTTGATAGCAGCTGATCCAAAGGTGTGCAAGATTCCTCACTTCCTGGAGTTAGGGTATATGCCCTTATCCCATGTTTGTGCAGTCTCTGATTTAGTACGTGAACCCATAGTAGAGACCATTGACACTAGCATTATGGGGACACATTGACCAGAGCAGCAGCTCTAGGAAAATATTGTTTATAGAGAAATAAACCCTGACAGCAAAGGCTTGATTTTGTTCTGATGAGAACTTGAGAAGATTTTTTTTTAACTAGAGATTGTTTCCTTGGGATCAGTATATTTAATGCCAATCTGTTGTAGCTCAGAGCAGATCTGAGCATTGCCATTTAGATTCTCGACATAGCTATAGAATACCTTCTGGTTGTCTTTGGAATCTTTGGCAATTTTATTTTCGTAACTAGCTTTGGAGGATTTTATGAGAGATCTCAACTTCTTACTGAGGCTGATAAGGGAGGTTTTGCATCCTGGGATTTTCCACTTTTCTGCAACAGTTTCTTCCTTTTGTTGTAAAGTTTGTTTATTGCAAGGGACCACCAGATTGGCTTCCATTTTTTTGGAGGAGAGCATCATGGTTCGATTGGGGATGGCACAATTCATGCATGAGTGGATGTGCTCATACAGTGCTTTAGTGTAGGATTCAGCAGTCGAGCTTTCAGTTCCCATCTGCATGGGTGTCATGAAGTTTGTCACTTCTGACTTGAGTACCATGAAGTTTTTTATGGGGATTTCCTTACTGAGGGGGTGGGGGTGGGTTGTGGATGTCAAGGGTGATTAGCTTATGGTCAGACCTGACCAATGAGGGGGTGACCATAGGTGTGGAGCATCAATTTCCCATGTTGGTAATGACCAGGTCTAGGATATTGGAGTCCCCTGGTGGGACTAAGGATTAGTTGATCCAGGGCATTGGAATTTATGAATTCCAAGAGCCATTGGGCAAAGGTGTTGGTACAAGATTAGTTTTCCCACTTAGTGACAGGGTAGTTAAAATCACCCAGTATTAGGGTACTTCAAGGAAAAAACTATCTTACACTTACCATTAGCAAAGACAGTTCTGAAAGACACTGGCCAATTTTTGAGTGATTTCTTCGAACAAACTAACCACTTGACAGTGTTTGAAAATCTTATATTGGTAACCATGGACATTACCAGTTTGTTCACAGTTATTCCTAATGACTATGATTTGCATGCTATTAATACTTTCCTATGAAGACACAGTATAGCAGCAGATCCAACATGTGCTCTGCTAGAACTTGTTCTGGAAAACAACATCTTTATCTATGAAGAAGACTTCTATTTACAAACATGGGGAGTAGCCATGGGTACGCAATGTGCTAATAGTTACTCAAACTTGGTATTAGCAGAATGGGAGAAAGAAACCATCTTCTCAGAAAATAACATATGGCTTCCACATCAACTATACTATGGTTGTTTTACTGATGACGTTTTTATCTTATGGCAAGAAAGATGGAAGAGCTGAATAGCTACGTCGATTATATCAATGGAAGCACTAATTTTCTTATATTCAAAGCAAGTTCATCATATCAAGAAATAGATTTTTTGGATGTAAAAGTCCACGTAGATCCTAAGGAAGGCATAAATACAGCATCCATAGGAAAGATACCTGGAGAAATCATTATTTACATAAACAAAGTATGCACCCTGGACATATTTTTAAATACATCTATGAAAATCAAGTCCTACGGGCATCTAGATTATGCACTAAAGATAAGGAATTCATTGAAGAACAATGCAAAGTACGGAGACACCTTAAGGAAAGGTCCTACTCAGATAAAAATTTAAGACTCGTAAACGTAATTTTCAGGAAATAAGGAAAAGCAGAGGCCAACCTTATTTCTCCAAGAATTACACTTCTTCACAGCAAGCCATTGTTTCTGATATCCATATTCCACAGTTAAATTGTCTGTTAACTTATAGTTCAGACAATAAACAGATATGTGATATAATAAGAAAACACTGGTCAATATTAACAATGGATGAGAAAATTAAACATAGTAGGAGAACAACCGAGATTTCAGTATACAAATAAGAAAAATTTGAAAAGACTCCTATGCAGTAGAGATGGTACCACCACACAAAATATACATTCAGACAGAAGGGGCACTTTTAAATGTAGTAGATGCAAAGTCTGCCCTTACATTGACAGTTCTAATGTCTTTGTCTCCACTTATGGAAATAAACAATATCACTTCAATGTATATGCTGATTGTACCACAGCACATCTAGTGTATTTGGCCACTTGCCGTCAATGTAATGCCTTTTACATAGGCAAGACAGATCAGAAGCTTAAAGATCGTATACTACGACACTTAAGAGATATATGAAAAAAAGGAACCAAACAATGCACTAGCAGTGCATATAACACAACGTCCGACTCATTCCTTCCTTTTTAAAGCAATTGAAACTGTTATCCAGACCAATAGAGGAGGAGATGTCCATAATTGAACTGAAATACGTGAAATATCTTGCATAACTAATATGAAAGCAAATCGTCCCCCTGGGCTAAACACTATAGTTCCATTGAAACCTATATTAAAAACTAGAAGGAATACTATTACAACTCACAATCATAGACTTATAATTTATTCATGTTTATTTAGATCAAAACAACATTCTTATTCATTTTTTTCTTTTAGTTGACATTATGACATAATAACAATGAATATATTTTAGTTTTGTTAGGTTCATCAAATACAAAATAACAAGCATATTAATAAGTTTAATAAGCATAATAATATTCAGCCATTAAATACATATTTATTAATTTTGATATGGAAAGTACTTTAGATCTGAATATTGCTTTTCACTAAGGACGTGCACATGTTCTGCTTCATAACAGTGTTAATTTTACAATTTGGACATTGTTTTCTATCAAGGCAGTGAACAGGGACTTCATTCCATATATTTATATATCTAGAGATTATTTAGTGAATAATGGACTGTCTATTTAATATGTAGTAAAAGGATATAAAATTATAATGTGCAGTTATGCATTTTTGTGCTGACGGAAGCAGGGTTGACATAGTGACCATGCTTTTGGCTGTGTCAGTAATATTTTAATAGTTTGGTGGTTATAGATAAAAATTGTTTCGTATATCTGAAGATAAAAATTCCAGAAAGGCGACCTGTTAGTTAAAGTTAAGTATAGTAAGTTTATATCTGACAAACAAAGAAAAACAAAAAATTAATGGAAAGAAATGCTTTTGAAAAATTTTTAAAAAAGCTAGTATTACATCTTGGCCACTGGATGACAGCAAAGTGGAAACAGGGAAGCCATGCAATAATAAAAATAATGGAAACAAATGCTTTTGAAAAATCTTTAAAAAGCTAGTATCACACTTTGGCCACTGGATGGCAGCAAAGTGGAAACAGGGAAGCTATGTAAAACTGTAAAAATTTGGCATTTATAGCCAGTAAAAAAGCAGGCAGAGAAGTGCATATTAGCATATAGCTGAAGTAGGATGGGCCAACATAGTATATTAGCATATTTTTGGCACCACTTTTAAATCATAGCTATTGGCTACTTAGTAGTGCAAAGAAAGATTATTGGATATTCTAATAAAGAATAAGAATGAATTGACATGATTGGTTTAGAAGTCAATTGATTTTAAACCTTATTGGTTAGTTTTTAGTATAAATATTAAGCATTGCTACCAAAAGATAACGGTCTGAAGAAGGCTAAATAGCCGAAAGCACTTATTGTTTTATCACTATGGAATTTTAATGCTGTTTTTACTACTTTTTCATTAAATTTGCTTGCTGTTTGACACAGTATTAGGGTACTTGGTTGTATCTTAATATTTTCCAGTATGTTTAGAAAGGTGTAGTGAGAATCTTGGGGCATGGTGGGGGATCTGTAGCAAGCTGCAATTTGGACTGCAGTCTTACTTAGTGTTAGTTGCACCTGGAGAATTTCAGACGCATTGTGTTGGGCAACTAGCCTGGTACTGTGAATATCCTTGGTGAATATGGACACTCCTCCACCTTTAGTGTTTTGGTCCTGGTTTGGTGGCCGAAAAGTGTGGTAAGAGTTGTAGCCTGGTATTGCAGGGGTGCTTGCTGGAGTCTTGAACCAGGTCTCAGTTACTGCACAGATATCGATGTTCTCCAATTTTAGGAGTGGCTCGAGAGAGTGCATTTTGAGGTTTTAGACTTCTAGCATTGAGTAGCATTACCTTGTACCTGTTACCATGGTAGATTTGTCCTTTGGACTTTGCCTAAAAAAGGCAATATAGGGGTGGCAAGAGCCTTAGCCAGTAACCTGAATCCCAGGGGCGACAGGTGCAGGCCAGCTCTGGCAAAGCATTGTGGTCTGTCGATCATGTCGTCCCAGGCAGATACTGGATCCCCTTTGAATGACACAAGAAGCTTAGCCAATTGTTGAAGTCAATCATTTTGTCCTTATACTGTGGTATCATTCTGGGCGAAGGCAGGATGCTACTCAGGGCTAAGGTCATACCTTCCTGGGCCACATGATTCGAGAGCTCTTCCATGTCTCTTTTCATGTAGTCCAGGGAGGTATGTCTCAAGTCATTCACTCCAACATGGACAATGACAGTGTCATATTTGTACTTGCTGTGGAGTGACTTGAGTACATGCGTTATGTGGTGGATCCTTGCACCTGACAGGCAGCTAACTGTATTTTTCTCCTTGTTCAGACTGGTGAGTGGGACATCAGTGTGCCTGACTATAGAGTCGGCTATGACTAAAGTGTTGGGTATGTTGTCTTGCCTTAGGGGCTGTTGAAAGGTGGCACACTTGTGTTGTGAGCTATGTGACACTTTGGTTGCGATTGGTGTTTTGTTGCTTGAGCAGGTTACTGTTAAAGGCCTCCACATATGTGTGAGTGTTAGTGTTGTGGGTTTAGAAGGGCTATGTTTTGCTTGAGGTGTAGTGCAGGTGTTAACCTTCCCCTCTTGACTGTCTAGCACAATCTTGGGTGGAGAGAGCTTTGCTTCCAGTTTGGCTATGTAAGTGCATCTCTTGCAGGTTATAGTATTGGGTGGTAGGTTGTCTGTGTACATGAGGCATTTGCTGCATTGCCCCAGTATGCCCAGATTCATCAGGTGGACAGGAGAAATCAGCAGAAGCTGACCCTTGAACATGCCTGGTTTGCTGCTTTTTTTTGTAAAGTACAAGAGCTGTGTTCCCTTACATTAGCAAGGTACTTTGCAATTATAGGCTGTTTAGTGCCTACAATTAATTTCTCATTATTAACAAGGAGAGTTGAGTGCTTGTATCAGTTTAAGACTTCATAGTGATTTCCAGCAGGTTTTAAAGCAAGTGCTAGTCACAGGGATGTTTAAAGGTAAGATGAAAAAAATGCTTTATCCTAAACACTGCAGTGTGCACTAGAGGAGTTAGATGTGAAAGTAGGTAACTTAAGTTTTACCTGTCTAAAAATTTAAGTTTTAGTGGACAGTCATATAAAGGTCAGGCATATTTTTGTCAACCAGAGGAGAATTTTTGTATAGCAATGAATAAAGAACTGAAGGACTTTATCTGGGAGGGGAAGACAGGAAGAGTCAAGTGGGAGAAGCTGATTCTTCCAGTGGAACAGGGCAGATTAGGATTATCTGATTTGAAGGGATATTTCAGAGCTACATAGTTAAGGCTCCTATACATAGCACAAGCAGAAAACTATAATTCAAAGGGGAAAGGGATGATGATGAAACAGAGGAGAAGCTCATGAAACAAGGAAAAACATGATTGTTTTACTTTAAACATGCTAGGTTTGCAATTACGAGGTAATTTCAAACCCCGCATGTGCTTTTCCAATAATCATTTTATCAAAATCTTAATTTTAAACATTTTGTATCATTAACAAACTTTTTGTGCCTTTCTCTTACTTAATAATGTGTTCTGTGCCCTTATAATGCTCTGTTTTATATTTTTTACTAAATAAATCATTCACGCAAGTTTTCATTAACTTTGGTTCATCTCTGGCCCTTTTTTGTACTCTGTTCACTTAGTTTACCTTCACTGTTAACTCTGCACCAAGTAGCTTTGAAAAGCTGTCTCTGGAATCCCGGTTCTGGCAGCATGTCGCTCGTTTGGTCGGGATAAAACAGAAAAGCATACATGGGTTCTGTTCAAGCAGCTTTATTATGTACAAACAAATCAGGATTGAGGCTTAATAACTTTAACTTAGATAAACTTGTAAACAAATTAGCTATCACACACTTACTTGCTCACTTTCTGGCTGCACTCACAAAATGGCACTGAAGCTAGCATGTGCTGGCTATTTATATGCACATGCTGGCCTTGAAATGCTTTTTAAAGGTACAACACACACACTTTTCTACAGAACCCCAAGCTCTGTGCACACTTTCTCAAAATCTTTACCTATTACAGTAACTCTGACCTTCTCATTACATGCTTTAATTGCAAACAAATTACCTGAATTCCATGCCACCCTTGCCTCCTATTCTCCAGTCATTGCAGTCATAACTTAAACCTGGTTAAAGCCCCATATAAAAGACACTGAAATTACTACAGATGGTTACAATATTATAAGACAGTACAGGATAAACAAACGTGGTGAAAGTGTAGCAATTATGTTTAAAGAATCACTTAATCTTGAAAAACTAAACTGTTCCCCACCAGACATCTCTCATGCTGAACTCCTTATCACTTCCTTCCATATTAATCCTCACAAATCCATTAAGATCGTAGCCATCTACCTACCATCAGGCAGCAACCTGCACAACATAGAATCCCTCCTATCCTGGTCATATTTTTCTCTATCACAAAAAAAATCATTCAAGGTGATTTCAACCTAGACTGGTTCTGGTTCTCCTGCTCCTCCAACTCCCCTACCTCATTTATAAACTTATACAACTTCACTCAGTTTATTAACTACCGCACCCACATCAACAAGCACTCCAATAAAAATCACTTCTGGACTGGATTTTAATGAACAAACCAAACCACCCAGTCATGCTAAGTGACCATGCCTCTACATTTCTAGTTAGGAAGAAAACACATATCCAAACCAGCATCTCGTACAAATACACCCATAGCAAAACATATTTCTCCTCTGACACCTTTAATTTACTACTACAAAACTGGAATTGGTGTCCATTAAAAAAAAAGACTGCAACTAGACCTAGCTGTAGAATACTTCAGTAACAAATTCCTTGAAATATTAAATAATCTTTCCCCCCCCTCAGAAAAAAAATCACCAAAAAAGCAAGCAGCTACCATGGCTTTCTAAAGGAACAAAACAACTAATGAAACAAAGAGATAAGGCCTGGTCACTATATCATATGGCCAAAAATAACAATGACCTTACCCTTTACAAACAACTTAGAAACCATGCTAAGAAAAATATCATTCCTCACCTGCCAACAAAAATACCAGCACAATCCACAAAACATTCTGGCAGCATATCAAGCACCTCCTTAACCCCAGTAAAACCCCTACCCCTGCCCCTCTCACTACTAACTCCTGTGTGCTTTTAGCCTCACAATACAATTCCCACTTCATCAACTCAATCACTTCTTTCCTAGACAACAAAACAATCCCAACACTCACTGTCCTCTCCCCTACCTCTAATGATGCAAACTCCTCCTTTATTCCCATTCCAACTTCCTACATAAAGAACTCCTATGTAAATTTAAACCCTGCTGCTTAGCTGATAACCAACTTCCAAATGAATACCTAAAAGTAGCTTCCCCATCCATCGCCTACCCCATATTATTACTAATAAACTGAACTGTATGTTCCCAAATTATGGAAAATATGTCATATCATACCACTTCATAAAGGCGGCCATATTAGAGACCTAACTAACTACTATCCCCCCTTGCCAAAATTCTAGAGAAATGTAACCACCAGCAACTCATGAATCACCTCACTACCAACAACCTACTCTCCAGCACCCAGCATGGCTTCAGGCCTAACCATAGTACTAACTCAGCCCTTATAAACTTTACAGAGACCATTCACCATCTCAAAACTGATGGACAACTAGTCTCAGCCATTTTCATAGATATGTCAAAAGCTTTTGATACAATGTCCCATCAGCTGCTCCTCAATAAACTTGCCACTTACAATCTCAATACCACACCCCTGACATGGTTTCACAGTGATCTATCCAACTGTCAAGAGGCCACTAAATGGGCAAACAGCCTTTCCCCATTTTTATCAGTCACCATGGGGGTTATCACAAGGCACCATACTTGGGCCTCTCCTCTACATAATATTTACCAGCAACCTATATACTGCCATCCAAAATGCCACCGTCATCCAATATGCACCTGACTGCTCCATTATCTGCTCAGCCCACTCCCTACAAGAACTACAACACAAAATGCAGTCATCATTACAAGACATTGAAAAGTACCTCACCAGCCACCAACTCATCCTAAATTCAAATAAGACCGAGCTCATAATTTTCTCTCATAAATCTTCCAAACCCAGTACCAAATCCCTCTCCATACTATCTAACCATGGTACAAAAATCAAACCCACCAATCAGTCCAAGCTGCTAGGGTAATCATAGATGACTCACTAAAATGTGATAAACACATTTATCTTACCATTAAAAAATTCACTGTAAACTAGGTACTCTATACAAGGTTAAACCTTACCTTACACAACAAGCTAGACTGGCCACTGTAAGATACCACTTGCTATCCATCCTCGTATACTGCTCTGAGGTCTTTAAATATATGTAATATATAAATGAGGTCTTTCTTATCCAAAACTGACCTAAATAAAGTAGACTCCTGCAATAAAAGAATAGCTAAGTTTGTCACCAACCAATCCCATAGAAAACACCACTATACGGCTCTCTGACAGCTCAACTGGCTAGAACTTCCCAACCTGTTATTACTACAATAACTTTAACTTGCACATAAAAAATCATATTCAACCCTACTGACTGCCCAGCTCCATCAAGCCTAGTCCAGGCAAACACAAACTGTAGACTCGTCAGGTCATCCAACAAACTAATACTAAAAGTAACCCAGTTTCATAACTATCATGGAGACTCCCTCTACTCCCATAAAATAGCCAAAGAATGGAACACGCTTCCTCAACAGATAACTAAAAACACCAACCTGTCCACATTTAAAACTACCCTGAAAGATTATTTAAATGATAATTGGCTATGCCCCTGTATTGCTCCCAACTAATATTCTTCTCACTCATCTCACACATGTTAGCCCAAATAGTGTTTATCCCGCTTAGGGCTATCCCACTGTCTCTTATCTTTAAAGTAAAAATGACATGACCAATTTTGGTCTTTCAGAAATGACTCAGCTTGTAAAACTACATGACTTGTGTACCTCATATATATGGTAAAAAAATAGTATTCCTATATGCTTGAAACATGCATGTGTATATTGTGTTCTGTTATTGTATTTTGCTATAACAAGTTTTGTTAAGCTGATTTACATATTGTTAGCAATGTACTACTTATACTAAGTTTACTCCTTGTACCTTAATAATGTTCTTTTTGTTGTGGAGCTTTTCTCCCCAGGTCTCTGCTGAAAATGTTTTTTTCAACCCATTTGGACACTACCCAGTTAACAAATGTAAATAAATAAAAATAGATAATTAAATAAAAAGCTTTCATCCCCCAACCATCAAGTTCTTACCTCTCCCCAATCAGCACAAAAACAGCCAAATAATCCCCCCACCACTATGTCAAATACCCTTTGCTGATACACTCACTGCAATGCTGAGCTGCATTTTTAAAAACGTGGCCCATACAACTGTACAACCTATGGACATGGACTCTGTGACATCGTGATGTATTGCCAGCTGTACCAGAAGAAGGGGGTGCATGTGTGACATATGCAAGCATGGCTGACTGACGTTTTGTGAATCCAATGTCATTTGACTGTCACATTGATTTGTACAGATGTTTGTATTAAAATATATTTGTAAAAGTTGCTTATGTTGAAGATGCTGCAACAGAATCTTAACAGAGTTCTGAATGTGTGTTGTGCCAGAATCAGGTGACTAGAGGTGATATCATTATATAAGCAGCTAAAAGACAAAACTCTGGCAGCAGCAGTTTGTTTTAGTTTTAATTTTTCTTTGGGACCTGATATAAAAGATCTGTGTCAGTTATCACAGTTTAGTTGTTAGCTGTACAGTTCAGTCTGTGCCTTCTGGATGTGAGCATCTCAGCAGCACATCTTGCCTTACAATACTGAGTTAACTAGGGACAGTTTCTCTTTATTTTAGTTAGGAAAAATATAGTGAGATTAATTTAGCATTATTTTTTCTACATCTGTGAGATTCTATCTGACTGACTTATTTTTTATATTTCCTGTGACTGAAAACTCTGCTGATTATTGTAACTAAATATTATTTATTTTCCTGTTCTCTATTTTATTATCCATTATTAAATATTTTTATACCTTTTCTTTGTGGCTGGTCTTTTAGAGAATACGTTTAAGATCTTGAAAGTATGTGTGTTTATTTTAGTGACACTGTGGCCACTCCCATAAGCCTTAATGATTTGGTCACACATTACCATTTATTTCAGTATTAATTTGATTCAGTATAATTGGTTACCTTTTGTAAGAGCCTTAGAGTATCTATAGGCTGGTGGCAGCAATCTACCTTGCAGTCTGGAGAGAGGGGACCCAGCTCGTGAATCTGTGTCAGCCTTTCCCAGGCGTTTGTGTGTGTCAGATAGTTGTGAAACTGGAACACAGTACTCCAAGGTGGGTCTTGTTTGGAATCTGGAGAGACAGAGAGCCGAGTCTCAGGTCTGGAGCAGGTTCCCTGTGTGGTCTTTAGTGAAATAGTGCTTGATGCAAAGAGCTGCATTTGAAATATTGTTTAAGTCTATTCCTGCTCTTAGTGACTGCCTCTCACCAGTGTCGGTGGTGAGGACTGTGGCTCCTTGATTACTGGCCCGGGGTAAAGAGGAGCCATCACAGACTCATCAGAGTAAAACATCCCATTGAGATGCATATTTATGATGGGCCAATCCTAGGGTCCTCACTGATAAAAACCTAAAGGATGGTTCAGTATATAACTTAGCCAACCGAGGGTCCTTAAATATTCTAGTGATGCTCCGTGCCTCCTCTGACCTGTTGGTTTAGGTATTGACAAAACTCCCCTCTAGGAAATAAAATGGTGTATTAACTTAAATTCCCCCCTGGTGATTTATTGGGCACCAAATGCAAAGGAGAAATGTAATAATCATTAAATGGTGGAAAAATCAAAGGGACCTATTCACTGCCAGCTCCTTGTTCATCAATTTCTGGGCAACCTCTTCCCTCCCTACTACTGACATCAAATACTTACAAATATTATGTGAACACTTTAACCTAGATTTCACCACAAACCCACAATGAAACCCATCCACCAGCTCTAGAGCCATCTTCTTATCGGAGTAGCAATACCATAGCTGCCCTAACGAATTTGTATCAATAATTGAATTCATTGCCCCCCCCTGACCAGTACCACCTCAAAGAGAGGGTTCTTTCCTGTTGTGATCCTCTGTTCCCCTCCATCTTACACCCAGCCTCCACCCATTGACAAGCTCCATGAGCATCCTTCCTCCAACTTTTGATTGAGGAATGTGACTTGAACAATGAGACCACAGGTGTGGAAATCTGCATGTTGGTCATGAACAATTCACTATGTTAAAAGCATAACATACTTCCCATTCCCTCAGCCTATATTTTGATTGCATTATCTGGCCTATCCAGCTTGGTCCTCATCCAGGTTTCAGGATGCCTATACTAAGGTCCTATCCACTGTCTTTGTTTTACAAAAATGTTGATCATGCTATAGCAATGCAATCCCACCCCTAAGCTTCTGTGTTCCCTAAGCATTAAAAGTAAGATGGTAATGGCAATGCCGGCTTAATCTCCTTCTCAAGTATAACAGCCATGAAGCTAATAAACTCCCAAACACAATTGTTCCAAGTCTTCAGAATATGCCTACTTGCACCCCTGTTCCCCAAAGTGGTCAAGATCCGTGACTCCAAGTGACAGCTTCTGTCATCCATTTTACAGTTACCATCAACTTCAACAGAGTCTCCCTACCAAATTGTCTCCTTTACAGCCTTTGTGATGTGCACTATAATAAGGACTGCTTTTTTCCAGTTACCTGTCCTTGTGGATTAGCTTGTAAAACCTGTACTAAACTCTCTTCCAGTACCTGACTCTAATCCCAAGTACTTACCACCATCAAGAAATGCCACTGTCATCCCAAAGCACTCTCTGCCCTTATTAACACTATACTCTTCTATAGCACCGCAGCCCTTTCATGCAATTTCCCACTAATGCTCTCATCTCCAACTAAACCTACAGTCTATCTCTATCACCCAAGTTCAAACCATGAACCAACATAAGTAAGTCAGCATCAGACAAAGTACTTCCTGATTCCCTTTCCTCCACAAACATGTTCATATAATTTACCTGTCAGTTGCTGCTGAGACATTGAAGGTATGTCAATCCAGCTCCTCTGAGCAATTCCTGCTGGCTCCTGTTGCTACTATGGAATTGACACTGCCAAAACCCTTTAGGTCCTTCTGGTTTGTTTGGTAGGACCAGTAGACATGCAGACCTCCCTATTTTGTTGCACCAAATGACCTTACTGCTTACATCTACCTCTGCTTGCTCCAAACTTAATGGCCTACTTTTTTCGCATGGCCTTGTGGCCACACATTTTGAAATAATTTTTCTGTTTTTTACAGCAAATCATGCCACTTCCTACCATATCATCTACTTGTGCCATCCTGTATGAACAAAAGCGCAGCATAACAATAATGAAAACATCACTTCCTTAGCTACCTTACTCCCATATCCCATTACCTTTATGAATATTACCTTTCTGAGGAGGAAAGGATACCAGATCCTAAGTCCTACACAGTCTCCCCCTTCAACTACCTATGAAGCTCAGCCTGTTGCTGCTATGCTCTTTTTAAAATGTTTTTTGTTCCCAACAAAGCCATAGCCAAACTCAATAACATCCTATCCTAAAGCATGGCTCCACTCTGAGACACCAGTAACCTAAGCCCATCAGCCACATAAAATCCTCCACCTCTCTCTCCCCCATTTGTTTTGTATTATAATTTGTTTTCAATTTATTTTGACAGCACTATCTACTAGCCATCTCCAAGTGATCCCTGTTCTTCATACAAATTATGGGTTAATGCACTTATGGATTACTGGCAAATCAGTAAGGATTGAAGTAAATAATCCACTTTCTGTAGCACTTCATCAGTATATAACAGCAACATTTAAAATCTGTTCCTATCTTTGGACCTTTGTCCCTCTATATTTTAGCTTGTCTGGATTACTTGGACAATAAGGTTGAGAAGTATGGTGTATCTTAATATACTGGCTGCTTATTTTTTGTTTTAAACATCTAGTAAGACCCCACCACTGGAGCTATGATCCACTTAAAAGAACAAGTGGATTGCAAGCTGAATGCACTTAGGATTACCCTACAAGATAAAGTGCTTTGAGATCAGGCTGCTCTACAAAGTTTTCTGTTTCTTAGAAACCCTCCAGGAACACCTTGATGTTGACTTTATATAGTGCCATGTCCTATTTCAATTGCATCAAACTATGAGAACTAGCAGGCACCATTACATGTGCATGCCAACTGTCACCAAGTGCCTTAACTAAATAGATTATCCCATGGGCAATCTAAATACAAGATCTGCAACTATAATCTCTGCAAATGCATTGACTAGAACTTTAAAGTTGCAAACTGAGTAGCATATTAGAATGTTCCCATGCCAGTACAGGCATTGGATGTTTGGATGTTTCTTATTACTTATTTCTTTAAACTGACATTATTTGTTTTTTTTTGTTTGTTTTTGCGGGGGGGGGGGCAACTGTAGATCACTGTGTGTGATATAACTTTGCGGAGCATTTCTGTCACTGGGTATGTGCATATAAGTGCTGAACACATACAAGCAAGAGTGCCATTTTGAGTGAGCAGCCAGAGTGAAAGCATACAAGTGTTTAGTAGTTTAGTTAGTTTAAGTTTAATGTTTCTGCCATCCATCCTGTTTTGTTTGTATACAATAAACTACTTAAATGAACACCCGCACCTATTCGTCTTATTGTTATGTACAAAAAGAGTGGCATGGTGTCAGAAGTGAGATCCAGAGTGACAGCCATGAGGCAACCAGTTAGAAATGGAGGAATATACAGGACTGGATAATGAATCCATGCTGCTCAAATGACTCGCAAACAGGTCAGAAACAAATTCCAAGTTCTAAAATTCACTTAAATAATTTTTTTTTCACTACAAATATAAAATAAAGCATTCAGAGTGCTCAAAACAAATTTCTAATTAAACAAAATGTCCAAAACTGCAACATACTGACAAAAATCTTCAAAATAATTATGAAAATGTTGAAACAATATCTGAATTGCAGAAAATGTATATAAAAAAAGGAAAGTAACCACATTTTTTCTCAATGTGCTACTTTTTCGCATTAACCTATTTACAGTATCCAAAGTATTGGTAAATGTGTGCAATATTTTAGAAAGCACAGTCATTTCAAAGAATGTTTCATAAGTACAATATTTCAAAGAGTTTATTGTGCATTTGAATATTTATAATTATTACAAGTACCTGGTATGTGTGCATGTTCATACATAATTACAAGGGTCAAAATTGTATTATGTTTTACTATAATCTGTGGGCACGACAGAAGGATTTTGCAGACCTACATTGCTTGGATTTGATAACAATATTGCAGAAAATTGGAGAGTGTTTGAACAGGAATATGAGATTTTCATCCAGGCTACTTTTTCTGACAAACACGCAAACACAAAGGCATTTATTCTGCTTAATTTAGCTCATTCAAAAGCCATTGAAAGAGAGCATTCATTTATGTTTGCAGGGGAAGTGGAGTACCACTATATTGTTGTACAGGCTGAAACACAGACCCCAAATGCCTAAAAGGTAAATTTAGAGATATTTGAAACCCCAAATGAATATTACAATGGAAAGGTACTTATTTTATGCAAGAGATGAAATGCCTGGTGAAACTTTTACAGCATATATATAACCCAGTTGAGAAATAAAGCTAAAACATGCAGATTTTGTGACTTGAGAGATGAGCTGATAAAGGACAGGCTTGTGTGTGTTATTAATAGACACACAAAAATTTTGTTTCAAGACAGTGATTTGATGTTAAACAAGGCCATTGAGATTTGCCAGATATATGAGCTTACAGGAAACCACACAGATATGCTTACAAATGAAAATGGCTTTAGTAGGAGCTGCAACAAATCTAATGTAGATAATATGCAGAACAAGGTTAAAAGTTGCAGGCCTAAGTGCGTGGCTTCTACTGAAAAACCAACAGCAACTTCAGAAAGGGCCAGAGCATACACAGCAAAGCACAGAGGTGATTCACCAAAACCTGTATCAAGCCTCATAGTCAACTGTCATTATTGTGGTGGTAATCACGAGCCCAAACGAGAAAATTGCTAAGCTTTTGGTCAGCAGTGCCATTTTTGCAATAAGTGGAATAATTTCAAAGGGTTTTGGAAATCAAATAAGGCACATTCTTTTATTAAAAGAAAGCATTCAAAGCGACAAGTTGATAAATTAGAAAGTTGCAACCCTACTTTTTATGTTGATGGTGTGTCTGTGCTTGGTGAAACAGTCAATGCAGTATATTTGTTGGAAAAGAATGAAATCTTTTGTACTATTTGGATTAAGGGGAGTCCTGTTAAGCTCAAAGCAGATATTTGTTCAAAGTGTAATGTTATGTCAGCAGAGATGTTTGGTAGGGTAATAGCTGCAGAACAACTTGATTTGACAAACTGTAGGAAGGTTGTTGCTTATTTGACAAACTGTAGGAAGGTTGTTGCTTATGGTGGTGAAGAGATTCAAACCAAAGGTTCAGTAGTCCTTTCATGCTACTCTGCTGGGAACAGCTATGACTTGCAGTTTTACATAGCCATGAGAGATGTGCAGTCATTATTAGGCCTCAGCAACAGTTTGAAAATGGGATTGCTTTCATTTAACAGAAAAGTCCTCCATGTAAGTATGACTGAAAACAGATCAAATTGTGCCCAAACTCTATGAATTTAGACCCAGGGCACAGCCCAGTTATCAGACCAGCATGGACAGTTCCAGTAGCTATGCAGAACAGAGTCAAGGCCGAGTTACACAAAATGGTGCAGCTAGTAGTAATTTGTCCAGTAGAAAAAACAATTGAATGGGTATCTTCCATGGTAGAAGCTCTTAAGAAAAGCTCAGATGATATCATAATATGTATTGATCCGAAAAACTTGAACAAAGCATTACAAAGGCCTCATTATCTTATGTGCACATTCAAGGAGGTTGCAGCCCTCATCCCAAATGCCACTTTTTTTCTGTCTTAGATCTAGAAAGCTCTTTTTTTGGCAAATTTTATTTGACTGAAAATCTTCATTGCTAGCCGCATTCAGTACACTATTCAGGAGGTACAGATTTCTGAGAATGCCTTTTGGAATAAATTCTGCCAGTGAAGTCTTTCAATGTGCGATGGATCAAACTTTATCTGCCTATCCATGTGCAATTATAGTAGATTATATTCTAGTAGGAGGTAGTGGTGAAGTTGAACATGATAGAAACCTCAAGAAAGTTCTGGAAAAAGCACGTGAAGTGAACGTTATGCTGAATCCTCAGAAGTGCAAATTCAGGCTATGAGAAGGTACTTATGTTGGTCATTTGTTTACAAGTTCAGGCTTATGACCAGATCATTCCAAGCAAACAGCAATTCTCAAGATGCCAGCTCCAGACAATGTTCAAGCCTTTCAGTGTTTTCTTGGCATGGTCAACTATTTAGGCAAGTTCATTCCAGATTTAAGCCAACTTTCAGCATCATTAAGAAAGCTGATATGCAAAGATACAACCTGGTCCTGGTCAGAAAAGCACGAAAGAGTATTTGATGTCCTGTAACAGAACATTGCCAATCCACAAACTCTATGCTGCTATGGTGTTCATAAATCAGTTACTCTTTTCTGCGGGTCTATATCATATGAGCGAATCTCACAAATTGCGAATGCTCAGAATATCGAACGTACTGGACCTTGAACTTTCTATTGTGGGGGGCTTTGCCCCCCATACCCCCCTTAATATATATTCCAACTCTGAGATCATACTACAGTGAGGAAAGGGCAAATATCCCATTCTTCACTGTACCGCGATCTCAGAAAAAAGCACTTCCAGGTCTGGTACGTTCGATATTATGAGCATTCACAATTTGTGCGATTCGCTCATATGATATAGACCCTTTTTTTGTGATGCCTCTCAATTTAGTCTTGTTGCAGTCATCCTTCAAGAGGGTAGACCAGTAGCCCATGTATCGAGAACTCTTACCCAAACCTAGATGCAGTATGCCCCAGACTGAGAAAGAGCTTTTGGCAATTGTGTTTGCATGTTTGAAGTTCCATGATTATATTTATGGTCAATCTATTAAGATTGAAATTGACCACCAACCTCTAGTCACTATTTTGAGAAAGGCAGTGCACACAGCGAATGCCAGATTGCAATGCATGATGCTCAGATTGCAAAAGTACAATTTCAGTTTTGTTTACACAAAAGGCAAATTACTTTATTTTCCTGATACTTTATCTCAATTGCCCAGAAAAAACACACAACAGCATAACAATGAGCAACTTGATTTTGAAGTTATGGAAGTGAGAAATTTTTCTTGCACATGTCTTGATGAGCTTAGAACTCGCACAGCTTCAGTTCCCATTTTTTGGAAGCTGAACTTCATCAGTCAAGGATGGCCTTCAAAACAATCTTGTTTACCAGTACATATGCAGCAGTATTTTCCATACAAAGATGCGATTGTCAGACAATGGTATCATCATGAAAAGTCCAAAAGTGATTGCTCCAAAGTCCTTGAAACAACAGTACATTAAAATCTTGCATTGTGGCCACCCAGGTACTGACTCTACCAAAAGAAGGGCGAGATGACTAGTATTTTGGCCTTCTTTGTCCAAAGATATTGAGAAAGTACTTTCATCTTATTCAGTATGTAATAGTACAAAGCCACTTCAACAAAAAGAACCACTTCAATTAAGCCAGATTCCTGAACTACTTAGTCAGCAGTAGTTAGATATCTTCGAGTGGAATGGTCAACATTACTTGGTAGTGTTATGCAATTATTCAAATTGGTTCAAGAATGACCTGCTTCCTAATCTAATATTCAATACTATCATTACTAAGCTGAAGATTTTTCTGTCCATTATAGTCTGCACAGTCATTTCTGAAATGTTGCACAGTTTACAAGTCAGCAGTTTAGACAATTTGTTGAAACATGGGACTTTATTCATATTACAAGTAGTACTGAGTACGCACAGTCAAACGGCTTGGCTGAACATGCAGTTCAAAGTGCAAAACAGCTGTTAGAGAAATTCAAAAGTGACAATACTGATGTTTTCCTAAACTTGTTAAATCTCAAAAACATTCCTCATGATAATCGTCTTGGTTCACCTGCCCAGAGACTTATGTTGTGACAAACCAGAACCTCATTATCAATCAGCAGCAATGTATTTGTTCCATGTGGTAAAAGCAGTGAAAGCTCAACGGTTGAAAAAGCATTTGTTCCAGAAGTCCTATTATGATAATTCCAGCAAACCGCTCGGTTCATTACAAGAAGGAGAGATAATGAGGATGCAGACATCAAAAGGTTTTGATTGCATCGTATTTGTGAAAAGTTTGTGTCGGGCTGAGATGGAACATTGTGGAATCTCAATGAATGGAATTCAGGTGGAATCCAAAGCATTTGTTACCAGTGTCCGAAACAGTGTTACAGCATCTTGGATGTGACAAAGACTCTAATTCTCAGAGCTAATTGTCCAATATTCCTCTTTCAGAGGATATTCCATCAGCAATCCATTTCCCCAGTGACTGTCCCTGTTGCTAAACCAGTCCTAACTATTACATTACGAGATCAGGTTGTATTTTCAGACTTAGTTTCAGATACACAGCAACCTGGACAAGGCTGTTTCATTTATTATTGTCTGTATAAATTGCATGCCTATTGAAATGTCATTGCTTATATAAGACAGCTCATTAAAGAGGGTAGATGTAGATCAGTGTGTGTGATATACCATTAAGAAGCATTCCAGTCAGTGGGCACGTGCATATAAGTACTGAGAACATGCAAGCAAGAGTACCATTTTGAGTGAGAAGCCAGAGTGAAATCATGCAAGTGTGTAGTAGTCATTCAGTCAGACTGTTTGTATAGTATTCCTGCCATCCATCCTGATGTTTGTATGCGATAAACTACTTAAATGAACACCCAAGCTTCTTCATCTTATTAGTATGTACAAGATGAGTGACAGCGACCATCTCAGTCGGTCTACTTGGCTAGATTGAAATCAGCAGGAATAGTGCAGCATTTTAGTACATAAAATGTAAAAGTATTCTACGACAATCATTTCAAATATTAACTATTAGGAAGTACAGCGCTTATATAAGCAGCACTGGTGCATTCACTCCTAATCCAGTAGACTACCAGGCAGTATTTTTTTAATTTAATTGTAGCAACTACTAGAGTCATGCATATATCTAGCTATATATATATATATATATATATATATATATATATATATATATATCCGTGTGTGTGTACATATATATATATATATATATATATATATATATATATATATATATATATATATAGCGAGAGAAAGATAGATATATCTATACCTATCTTAATATTTCTATATCTTTAAAAAAATTATAAACCAAACTTTGTATCTCACCTTACTGTGAAAAAATACCATCCTTCCATGGTATAGACCCTTACATTTACTTCCTCCTAAAAGACGTAAATAATAATAACTCCAACACTCACCTACTATGGCCAGTAATACCCGAGCTCTGTACAGAAACACTGCTGATCACCTGGACAGTGCATTCTGCCCTACCAACACAAACTTTAGTGCAAAAGAAAACTCTTCACCCATAAAACTTAAATTATACAGCCACCTTCCCCTTTTCACTTAACTTGTGAGCTCATTCTAAACTCCAGCCCCCTTCCTCCTTTGACTTGATTCACCAGCCAACATGAGTAAATTAAATGTACAGCCCAGTGACAAATTAGTCTACCAAGCAAACTACATATAGGTTCTTTTATTTTTTTTAAACACTAAATTATTTTGTGCATCTACACCTTTTTCACGGCTTAAAAGGGTCCCAGGATCAGTTCACTTACCTGTTCCAACATAGGAAAATTTAATAAAAAAACAAAATAAATGGTTACAAACATACTCAGCATCTGAGCTTTCCACCCAAGTTGCCTACTTCTAGTTATGTTTTGTACAACTGGCACATCTTGAGATATTTCATTATTCACCATGTGACATTACAGATATGTCTGCCCAGTGTATATCTTAAATCTGACAGGACTCAGTAATATATCTAGGGAATGCAACAGGGGCAAATGCCCTGGGAGCAAAGTGTTGGAGTGTGCAATCAGCTGATCCTGATTTTTCATTAATAAAAGCCAGTATTGCATTTGTGGTCAAACCTTACTGTGTAGTGTTTTGTGTGTGGTCTAAACTGTAGCAAGCAGTTTACTACAGTTTAAAAAGTAAAAAGCAGATTCTTTTTTTAACTAAATCAGAAGTGCTCTAGTGCTCTGTGCAGGCAGTATTGAGGAAGAGTTCGGGGTAGGGCACAGAAACAGGACATGAATAACTGGGGCATGAAGGAAGGGGATGTGCCTTGCATCTGGCCATCTAGTTGGTATGCCAGTAAAAGGAACATCACTTTTTTTTTTTTTTTTTTACTCTTCACTTGAAGAGCAGAGGGGTTTGGGTACTGGTTCAAAGTACAGGTCCAGGGTACTGATTGAACCAGCTATGCTCATGATACAACTGCTATGATTTGGAAGTTCTATAGCCCTGTTTATTCATGGAACTCAAAAACAAAGCTTCTTTGCATTTTTCTTACTTTTGCAAGCTGTTGCTTCCTTTCCAATCACTTCACTTTACTCACAATAGTAAAATGACCAGTTTGTTGCATTGTTGACACTTTTTTTGCATAAAATGCTGTTTTGATTTATTACGCATATAGTTGCATCTATTTGAGATTTCTTGCATGAACTCAATACTTTCATGTGACTTGTGACTTAGCCAATTACACTGGACTGACCTCATGGCTCTCACCGCTCTCATATCTGTTCGTAACTTTATAATTTATTCAGAATGACAATTTATATAGCTTGTTCTAATATTACATTTGGCCTAGGAAATAACTTTATTGAAAATCTATGGTCTGCATTCCCTATCATAATTCTGTACCTTATCTGCTCATCTTTCATGTGGCCAAACTCAATATTTCACCAGTTCATACAAGTGATTCACAAATACTTCAACAGGCTCTTTATGACCTCCTTCCGTGGTGGTGGAGTGGTAGTGTTGTTGCCTCACAGCAAGAGGTTCTCCCATTCAATTCCTAGCTGGAGTGCGGGGAATGCCTTCTGTGTGGAGTCTGCATGTCCTCCCCACGGTTGGGTGGGCATTCAAAAGGCATGTGTAAATGGCCGTGCCTTCGTTGAAGGTTGAACATCCAGCTGGCACCTCGGCGTTCATGAAAATCAACTGCCAATCATTAGCGGACCAGAGTTCCGCTGTGGTGACCCCTAACCGGGAAAAGCCGAAAGACAACAACAACCCTTTTATGTACTGAATCTCATAAAGGTACAAAACGTTCATCAAGCTTTGCTATCATAACATAAAGAGATAGGGACTTCCCCTCAGTAAATAAAAAGGTACAACAAATAAGTTCAACAGTTCTACCCTTAGCATAAAGACAGGATATTATCTGAACTATATGGTGTCCCTTTTCTAATTTGGATGTGGCTCTGTCTCATGCAAAAGTTTGCTGCTGTATGGATTTTTGATGGACTTACTTTTGCTATTTTTATTTTTTTATTTTTATTTTTTTATTATCTTTAATTTTCTTGGTCAGCAAATTATCTGAGTCAATAGCATGCCAAAATGTTGACAAAAAGTTTGGTAGGACACTTTTTGGCATTATTGGACACATTCTAATCAGTCTAAGCTGTTGCCACTTTCCTTTTGGCGTTTTTCAGTATAATATGATCACATTTTGGCAATATAACAGCCACCATGCTGTATTTTAGCATATCAGGTACCTAGACTATAGTTTCATGGGTGATTACTAAGCTAACAGCCTCAGGGGCCTTTTTAAGCCAAGCCGTGCTTTCCCAAATACATGTGACATGATTTGTTGCCCCAGGATTATTAAAAGGTCTGGATGTCAACTTGGACAATGTGTAGTCAAGCATTTACTGTCTCTGTCTATAAGAGGCAGAGATGCCAGACCAGGGGTAAATTTCTGATTCTTTATTTTCTGTTCCAAGTTGCAGTTGAATTTAGTTAGGAAAGATGATTGATGAGAAACATGTTCCAGAGGAGGAGTAATCTCTGAGACACATACTTGTCCATCACACGTCCTGTTTAGGTTGCAGATGAGACTTGAAGTCCCTTGATCACGTATTTCTGATGATGATTGTTTTTGCATTTAAGTAAAAGGTTAGCCAGATGATGCTTTGTAGGCCAGATATAGATTGACTTACAGCAGTCTGTAGGAGTGAAAGTACAGGGACACTTGAGCAAAGTAGAATGATTTTAGTCACTGTAGAAGGTATGATGGATAAAAGCCAGGTTACCATCTGCATGTGTACTTAAACCCCTGATCAGTGAGTCTACTCTCAGGAGTGTATTGTTAATATTGTAATTCCCAGGGGTGGCAGTCTTTCCTACTTTATACCATTATGTATTTCTTTGCATTGAAGCTTAGACCATGGTTCTGGCACCGTTTTTTCTCTGTCAGGCCTTCTTGAATGGTATTTATTTTGGGGGCAGATTTGAAGACTGCATTTATTCTGCAGTCATTGATGCTTAACTTTTAGCACAATGCTTGGAGCAATACTGAAACTAGTTATCATCTTTGAGTTGACTATGAATCGGACTAGACATGTGTTGTGCTATATGCGAATGTGCAGCCTAACCATAACACTGCACCTAATCCTACACATTATGTAACTAAAACTCATTTTCCTAACAGTATCTCTAGCAAAACAACATGCTCTTTTTTAAGCTAGGATTCACTGATATAGAGCTTTTTTATTGGCAAAGAGGAATTCAGTTTTTTGGCATTCAGTGTTTTGTGATTTTCTTCTTTTTTGTTCTTCCATTTGTGAGTCTCTCTCTTAAGTTTTCTATCTTTCATGATGTAATTATATACATATATTTTTCCAGCCTTGGATGTGATAAGATGCCTCTCATCATTAAGGAAAAACATTAATCGACAACAAAAGTGGGTTACATCTTGAGCACTGAAGTTTCTTGCTGAGCATGCTTTAACCCATGAAAACAAGAACCACAAACTGTAGCCAGCATCAGTTTAGACTTCAAAGAAATCAAGCACTTGTATAGATGTTTAATGATGTAATAGTATGATAATATAATATAATATGATGAACCAAATAAAATAAATATGGAAATTTTATGAAATAACCCAAAAGAAACTGACATAAAAAAATAAATAAGTAATAAGGTATGCCATCCTAATGACCAACTTGTTAGACACACATTACTGTTGAACATAAATAATGAATGCATAGGCAATACTTGAAATAGAGTATTGTAGAATGGCAAATTGACATTTGGTCCACTGAACAACATCAAGTATCTATCTTTGATGTTGGTTACTCATTGCTCGCTCTTTGACATTGGTAGTTTGGTTACTCACAACATCATAAATGAATTTTATTTTTGCCAGGGGGTGGTAAGTCCCTCTGCATCTCCCACCACTTACTTAAATATACAACAGTGGGTAAAAGAGAAGTATTGCTAAACCCTTCTCTCACATCTTCTTGCACTAACTCAATATTCAGTGATGTTACGTTTGACAAAAACAGGTAATTCATAGGTAAACTGAAAAAACAATTTACAAAAAGAACAGAAATGTATGTATATCTGTATCTACCTGTCTGTCTATATCTATGCACATACTTGTCAAATACGCATATTCCTTAGTCACATTTCTTGCACCAGGATTGCTGTGGTATGTGCAGCTCTTTCTTGCATGTTATTAAATGAGAAAGGTGTAACATCTACCAAAGTGGTATGCATAAATACTAAACCTACTGACAACCTTCTTTTGTCTGGTTACTGAACATATGATTTCTCGTGACTGGCTGATTGTTTTAGTATGGATTTTTTAGTTAGTGTGAATTTGCATGCGTACTGATGAGGGGTTTGTTGTTTTTATGAGGTGGGTAATTTAGGACAGCAATTTCTGAGCAACAAAAGCAGTGGCTGCTTGTGAGCTATTTGTCAAGATTCTGTCTGCTGGAGTAAATGATTATCCGAGTTTAATGTGTGTTAACAGGTAGGAGTTATCATAGGCTCTTTGTAACTGACAGAGTGAAGAGTGTGTATCAAGAAGCAGATGAAATGTTTGTTTCTATGTGTTTTTATTTTTTTTTTTTTAGAATGTATGCGAGATGTATTTGATAGGGCCAAGAAGTCAGTGCTATACATGACAAGTGTGTGCTATGTGGCACTTACCCCAAGGTAAATGTAGTCTCAAAGTTGGTTGTATAAATTTTGAAGAGTGATTTTTGCTGCAGAAAGGTAAAAAGTGTGTTTTGTATTGGTTTACCAGCATTGATTTATGCAAAAATTATAGTTTTTCCAAACTGATTGCGAGATTGTGTGCAGTGACTGATGGCACTGATGTTCTGACTACATATGCAGCATGCTATGTTGGTGTGACACAGTAAAGAAGTACCTATATTTGCAGACAAGAGGGCAAAGACTATTAAAACATTTTTAGAACAGGCTCATAGATTTAGTTGAAGTTGGACATAGATAAAGCAGGCAATACATATTCTTGCTGTGGTGCAAATCTGTAGCCAACAGTCCATATGCTGACAACCATTATGTGGGCAAAAGAGTTAGCAGTGTGGATAGAGTTGTGACAGTGTCATTTTACATGCATAGTGCCAGGACTGGCAAGCCTTTTATATAGGACATATAAGGAGGAAATTGAAGCAGAGAACTGCTGAGCATGTATGTGCAATTAAAAATAGATCAGAAGAATTTTTTAATATTTTTTTTAATTGCTGAAGATTTTATGTTGATGCAATGTTGGATCACTGTGAATTAAGGTGGCAATATAGATTTCATTCAAATGAATATTAGTTTGAATATTAGTTTAAACATAGTGTGTTTTCTAAAATTTAAATCACTTCAACACCTAAGAAAAAATGTTTTTTACAAGCTTCAGCAAGTGGTCTGGATTTGATGGTATAAATGCAGTTGAAATTACATACCACACTTGTAGAACAGTTGACCGACTGGGGCCGGGAGCACTGGAAATTTAAAAATGGCGCTTAGAGCAGGAGAATGAGTAACCTCAGTTCTGAGGCAGGTAGGGGTAGGAATCAGTTGCTGATAGGCTTTTCACACTCAAGGGGCAGGGATGAACCAAATCTCAAGGTACCTGTGTTCAGCGCTTGCAATTTAACCCTGGCTCAGCCTACACTGCTGCATCTTGCTCCCACAATAATAATCCCACCAATATTACTCTAACAGGCCCCCCCCACTCAATCCTAGCCTGTCATCTAAACATTAGAACCTTAAATAATAAGGTTCACTACCTACACGCCCTCTTAGCAGTCCATTCTCCAGACATATTATGTTTTACTGAAACCTGGCTAAAGCCTGCAACTAAAGATAATGAAGTAATTCCCCCTGGGTATCAAATACTTAGACTAGACAGAGCTAACAGGAAAGGTGGCAGGGTCGCAGTTCTCTACAAATCTACCCTTACAGTCACTGCAGACACCCAACAACCACCTCAAAATAATAATGCTGAAACCCTGATTACCAAACTGCGAATTAACAAAAACAAGTGTATATACATTGTCTGTGCCTACATTCCCCCAGGTAAAAATGTTAGTGCACTAGAAGACATCCTGCAATGGTTATCCAGTAACCACCCCCAAGAAACCATTGTACTTGGTAGCTTTAACATTGATTGGAGCTCCTGCTCTTCTATATCTCCCACTACCCACATTAGCCTTTATGGATTTTCACAGGTCATTTCCACTCCCACCAGGCTCAATAAAACTAATAACAAAGAAAGTACCCTAGATTGGTTACATATCAATGGCCATCCACATTCTTACAAGTCCAGGACCCTGCCTGATGACCTAAGTGACCACTGCCTCACCTATATGATCAAGCTCAAAGCCGATAACCCCCAACTACCCACTTAAAAAATATAAGGACCAACAACTTCCAAAATGAGTTCAGTGCATGTAACTGGTCTCTCCTAAAATTACTCCCACTGGATGATACAGTGGAATACTTCAACAACAAATTTCTTACCATCCTCAAGTCACATGCCCCTACCTGCTTCATCAGAACCAAAACAAAAACAGAACCTTGGCTCTCTAAAGACACAAAATCTAAAATTATATTTAGAAATAAAGCGTGGGCCACTTGGCGTGCAGCAAAAGACCCATAACACCTACTTTCGATATAAATAATTAAGGAACAATACCAAACAATCTATTATCCTAGACAAGAAAAACTTCTATTGACACCTCCAACAGATAAACCATAACAAACCCCAAAAGTGCTGGGCTGGCATAAATAAACTACTTCACCCAGAACATACTTCTACTCCCTCCCCTTCAGCCTCTGCCCATGAGACACCAGTATACACTGCAAATACCTTCGATAACTTCTTCATAGAAACCATCCAGGCCTTGGCCAACCAACTCACTCCCACCTCCTCTCTCTTAGATAACTCATCTAACACCCCCTTCACCTTCAGCTTTCAATCTGTTCCCATCACTTTAGTCCGAAGTCTTATTAAGAAAGTAAAGAGTACCACTCTCGCTGCTGACCATCTCCCTGCTGAGTATTTGCAAAAGGCTGCAGACGTCATAGATTACCCAATCTCAATCTTGATAAATAGAACCCTATCTGAAGCCTCCATCCCCTCTATCTGGAAAGTATCCCATATTATACCTCTACATAAAGGCGGCAGCTCCATAGAACTATCAAACTACAGACCCATAGCCATTCTATCTCCAATTGCTAAAATAATGGAAAAATGTGTCCATAAACAACTTTTGCACCACCTAATTCAAAATAAGCTGCTGGCTGACTCTCAGCACAGCTTTGGGCCATAACACAGCACCACCTCAGCTCTCCTCTCTTTCACTAATGTCATTAACCATAACCAAAATAACCTTCTTTCCTCTGCTCTCTTTCTAGATCTATCCAAGGCTTTTGATATGGTAGACCATCAGTTACTCATCCTTACCCTGAAAGCCTTCTCCTTAGACTACCACTCTCTCCCGTGGTTTCAGTCCAGTCTATCTGGACATCAACAGGCAGTCCTATGGCAAGATAAACTATTATCTTGTCTACCCATCACCTTAGGAGTCCCACAGAGCTCAATACTAGAGCCACTACTGTTTATTAATGACCTCCACACCGTCATACCTAATATCATGTATTCAATATCCAGACGATTCCATGTTGATCTGCTCAGCCACCTCACAAACAGATCTGCAGTCTCTAACTCAAAGTACTTTCAATGTTGTTGAAAATTGGCTCACTAATTGCCATCTGTTATTAAACCCTAAAAAATACTAAACTGCTCCTGTTCACTCCCACTCTTAGGTCCAACACTCCACCCATTACCATTATATCTAACAATGGGACCATTATTTCCCCTGAAGCCCAAACCAAACTCCTGTGAATCAAACCATCAAAACCATAAACAAAAAACTTGGATCCCTTTACAAGCTCAATCCTTTCCGTACTCCTCTTGCTAGAACTGCTAGAGCCTGTTCTCATCTCCTGTCTACTCTCCTTTATGCCTCCCGTCTTCTCACAAACTTGTGCACAACTGAAATTAACAAATTATCCTGCTGCTATAACCACATCACTAGATTTGCCACTGGCTCAGCCTATAGGACTCACTACTGTCACAACCTACATCTTCTAGGGTGGCTTGAACTACCTTCCCTACTAAAGATTAACCAGCGCAAAGTTGCTCATAAAGCACTCTACCACCCTGATAATACACCAAGACTCAAAATTATTGTCAGCCTATATAGTAACCACAGTGAAATTCGTTCATCCTGCAGACTATTGATCCAGTCAAATCCATCAACACAGCTGGTGACGCCTTGTTTGCCAACTCGGTTGGCAAAACCTGGAATCAAATCCCTGCTCACCTTACTCTCGAATCCTCACTCACACTTTTCAAAGAAAATCTCAAAAAATATTTTAAATCACACTGGCTATGCCCTTGCTTTAATTCTGACTAGAATCATCTTTGTGTCTCAAGAACTTTACCACAATTGTATTATGCATATTAAATATCCTAATGTAGAATTTATTAACTCTAGCTTCTATCCTATTGTCGCACAATGCTAGTATACTCATTTCTGATTTAAAAATTTGCATAAACAGTGTGTCTCATGTATTCTATAACTGCCTGTTGTACTGCATATATCATATTACTGTGCATATCTTTTACTGTGTGGAGTTTTTCTTCCCGGACCTTGGCTGAAAATGGACATTTATCCAGTCGGACTATCCCAGTCAACAAATGTAAAATAAATAAAGATTACTGTAATTTTTTACAGTATGGGAAGGATCCTTCAAACATGCAATATAAAATAGTTTGGATGAATTCTAGAAATATAATGGCCTGTTTAAAAAAAAAGATAATCTTGGCAATATGGCATAGTGTTACCTAAGAAGTTTTTTCATTTACTTTTCTGTTAACCACTTTAAAGTAAAATAGAGGAATAATGTAAGACCAAGTCAATACGTATGAAAAATCATTAGAGACGGAGGGTAAGGTGGATGCTGATATGACCAGGAAGTCTTGGTGTAGTACAGCAATAACCAGGCCAGCACTGAAAGTTCCTGCTCAGAGCATTTTCTCTTCCTCCCAGATCAGTTTAGTAACCCTCCACCCAAAAAAGAGTTTTTTTTATTGATTGGATAGGACCACCCCCCCTTTATATAGGTTTGGACCATTTGCCCAAAGACTTAATATGACTAGGTCTAAGATCACTGCACATTTCTGGTAGGAAAAACTCTACCTTTGCTCCAACCCTACTGCAAAAAAAAGTGCATTTAGCTTAATCTTTCAGCTACTTCGGTTTAGTCAAGTAGGATTTTACCAATTAACTTGATCCCATTTTTCAAACTTTTGCAAGACACATTCTTCAGCTTCAGTGATTGTTTGACATTGGGGGTAATCCATATTAGAGCTCCTGCCTTAGTGAGATGTGCAATTAATGTACCCCACTCTAATGGTGTAGTGGGATAAAGACCTGACTACCGCCAGGCAACTCAAGTTCGAATAGAAGCTCAGGAGACTGATAGAGTGGCAAGGAAGGATGGACCTTATCCTCCAGAGATGATTCCTGGTGGAGCCTGGTACCATCACATGTTAGAAGGTAAGGTCCAAACATGGAGAGAGGGTAGTGGACATGATTGAGCTGCTGTGAAGGTGAGGGTGAAACGTTGCACACCCCCATTGCATGCTCACTCCTTGAACACAGTCATAAACACTGGCAATGGAGGTGGTAGTAATGGGGTAGATTGTGAGAAAATTATAATCAGGCAGATGGAAAATGGTCAGACTCCCAGGAAACCCTTAGATTCTGGCTTAGCCTCATATCGGGAAAGTTCAGGTATGCTAGCTGCTGGATGGGATACCAGACAGACATGGGATACTTGGCAAAGTGCAGTAGGATGATGCATGGGGAACAAAAGAGTCTGAAATATAATTAATTGAAATAATATTCCCAGGAGAGAGAGAGAGAGAGTATGAAAGCTGGAAGGACTTAGTGTACCAATAAATCTTCACTTCGCTATCATAATGTAGTACAGATATTCTGTTCAAGTATGCATACTTGTGTAGTTGTATGTACTGGTAAAGCTAAAGATGGCCTGTTTAATTTTGTCTGAAGAGAAATGTAAAATTTAGGTACAGGAATCTTACATTTAATTATGGTACTGCTGTGAGTTTCATACACCACAGAAATACTGAGCATAATCATAAAGTCGTATTATCATAAAGCAGAAAACTGATAAACTGTACACTGTAAGATTCTGTATCACCCTCTCTATCTCTAGAATCTTAGTGCTCTGTTTTGTCTCATAGGTAGCATGCTTGTACAATACTAGATACTCCCGCTGTTCCTGCCTTGTTGTCCCTGAAGTAAGCCTAGTGCCAGTGTATCACCTTGAATTCCCAGAGAGTTGTCCTTACAATCTCTTGCAATTAAATAAGGACTGAGAGCTCCAACAAGGAAGATAGGGTATGACACAGGAAGACACGTACGTAACAGCTGGACAACTCTCCTTAGCCTTATATCCTCTCCTAATGCGGTATTTAGCTGGGTAGGCAAAGAGAAATGGATTATGGGTGCACCTGCTTACCTTTCCATATACCCAATCAGATGATCTGTCTCACTGTGTGCTTCAGTCTACATCAGAAGTCAGCAAAACACTGTCCAGCATGCCTCCCATCAGGACATGCACTCCCATCCTCCCTGCATGTATCTTCTAAATTGCTAATGAATCAAGTCATTTGGGTTGTAATCATTGATATTTTCCCTCTTCACCACTTGTGCAGCCTTTTTGATTTGTTTGAGTAAGTGAATCTGTGTGTGTGTGTGTGTGTGTGTGTGTGTGTGTGTGTGTGTGTGTGTGTGTGTGTGTGTGTGTGTGTGTGTGATTGGTAGAAGTGATATGTTACTGTATCTTCTGCTTTTCCTTCCTTGTCAGATAATGCAATGAAAAACACATATTCCAAAAACAAGCATATATCAAGGAAATGTACACTCTCCTCTTTGAAAAGAACATCCCTTCTGTGGGTGTGTGCGTCTGTGTGTGCATGCATGCTTGCGTGGGCATATGTGTAACAGTCTGACACAAATACTGTGCAGTATAAATAGACCCCTGCACCCCAGAAATGTAATACAATAGACTCCATGGATATTGGACACAGTAGTGAGAGCAAATTATGGCTGCATAAGCCAGATATCATGAATGAATGTTTGAAACAAATGCTTGTTATCCAGGTCTGCATTAGCCACATTTCATGAATGTGTAGTTCAAATGCATGCATGTTATCAAGCACTTGGCCATCTACCATGTTAGCCGTGTGTGAAAAAAATGTTTTTTTTTTTTCCAATGGCCTCCATAACAGCCCAGCATCTTATTAACCTCTGTGGACCACACCTCTTTAGAGAATGCATTAAAAACAGCTTTTGATGGTGACATCTTTAGGAAAGAGACATTTCAAACAAGATTTGACAGTCAATGCATTGCAATTCCAGTTCTGATTTTTGTGTATGTCAGTGTATCAAAATAATGATTTCAGTTATGCGTTATATGATAACTTTCTTAATCCAGTTTAAGGTTTTTAGGGAGCCAGAGTGCACCCTTCACACACACACACATGATATGTGCATGGACTATTTGGAGATTCACCACTTCAGCTATGTTAAACCTTTGGGCTGTGGGAAGAAATTTTAGGAACCCAAGAACACTCACATGGGCCCAATGAGGACTTGACAGTGAGACAGCAGTTCTAACCACTATGCCACCTTTCTTTTATTTTTTTCACATTAAACAACTATATTTGTTAGTTTCTCAGTATGAAACAGACAGAAAGACTTTGACATGAAGAACAAGAGCAAAGAAAATCTGCATGGCAAGTGACCATCACAAAATATTTATTTTCTGTTAATTATTACTGATTGCATTGCATGATGGTAGTGGAAAACTATGTTGTGATAGGGGCTATTACAAACCAAAATAATTCAATTAATATACCAAGTTTTCTAGTATTTATTATAAAATCTGCATAAACTAATAATATAAAGTATGTGGTACCACATTAATAAGTCAAGTTATAATTATAAAAGTATATAGTTGAAGGGGAAAAAAGAACTGATTATATAAACAGTAGTCAATGTATGTTAAGGATTATCTAAGGAAATCAGCATGTTTTTTCATGAGATTCTCAGACAAAGGAAGCCTTAACTAAAAGGTCAAATAGTAATTTAGTATTTTAAATTACTTTCGAGTAACTAAGAAAAGCTTTTCAAAAGGAATATGGAAAACATTTAAGCACACAGAGCCATGCACTGCAAGCTAAATAAAATCAAACTAATTTGCAATTTTGCTCAAAAACACTTTTCTGGCTCATCTATTGAGTGGTAAAAGCTTATCTATCTGCAAGATCTCTTTTCATTAGTTTGGGGGTGTGATAACTGACAGTTTCTATTGATTTAAATGTACAGATGGGATTGTAAGCTTGACAGACAGCTGTATACCAGCCAGGCTTTGTTTTCAACAGGGCTAGACATCCTTAGAGGTCACTTTCAGGTACACCAAGTCCATTTGTCTACAACACAGCAGTTTATATTATGCCTGTTTTTATTTTTTTAAATATAGTATGTCAGGTTAGCCTCTGCACTTGACACTATTGGCAGGGAAATGTATTCTTCTTATATTTTCTGCAAACCACATCATGGGCATTTATTTTCTTTAAAAATCAGTGTTTTTTTTGGTTTCCTTTTACCTCTGAGTGTAGTATTTAGAATTTTTACCAGAGATAGAAAATATGTGAGAATACCAGGGTCATGCTACAGAACTTTTATCAGTCGAGAGGAGTGGCATAATATGAAGTGGACAGAAGCAGTAGTGAGGTGAGCCTTATTACTGTTATAATTTTATTTATTTATTCTTTTTTTAGAAAGACACTGGCAGGGTTCAACCAGACATTTTCCACAAATCTGGAAAAATTAGCATTTTCTTAATAAGAAGTACATAGCCGTATTGTCTGTAATTATTGACAAATTCTTGTGGCATTTGTCTTCTCTGTTTATTGTAGATACTGCTGTGTGGTGAATTTTAAGTATTAATCCTCCAATACAGCTCATTTCTTCCTTGAAATAATTATAATTAAAAAGTAAGATTAAATTTCATTCCTTATGGATGTTTTTTTGTTTAGGCTTTCATTCAATCAACAGGTTGGAAAAAAGCTCTAAAATGTACTTCACAGGACCTATAACTGCATGGCTTTTCGATTGCTAGAGGCCCCTAGCCCCAGGCTTAATTTAGTTATTAAAATGCTGTCTTGGTCAGTTAGAATGTGTTGAACAGATGCAGAAAAAAAAAAGTTAAAGACAAGACTGAATTTTTTCCCCTTGATTATAATTTTGGTTCAGGCCATCACTGGATAAAAAGGTTATTTAGACAAAACTCTAAAATGCATCTTGGAGCATGTATAACTCCCAAAGATGGGTGCCTTGCAATCCCCCAACCACAGCCTAATGTAGTTGTTTCATCCACACTTATGAGACTGCAGTCTTGCCTACTTAAGATGTGTTGAATGAATAAATGCAAGAAAAATAAAGATTAAAAGAAAAAAGTAATTTAGATGGTGTAGGTAGGTAAGAATGAAGGGGCAGTGATTATCAAGGGGTTGCCATGGAGCCTTTTTACCTAGGAAGCCACCTTAGCTCACTCTGACTCTGACTAGATTGATACTATCATATGAACTGATTTTAACTGAGAATGTTGTACACATGTATTAAAGTTAAATGTTTCTTTTATCAGTATAAGTCTTCCCTTGTGCTTGTAGTCCAGTTAAAATATTCCTGTTTCACTAATATGATAAGTTATGTCACTCTGGTCCGTATCTTGCAGATTGCTCAGAGGTGATCTGTGTCTCACTTACAGGGCAATCTCAGACCCTTCCCTACTAGAGATGCTCCATATCCATAAGTCTAATTCCTAGCACATTACCCGCTATAAAGGCCTAAATCTAATATGTAACATTAAAACCTGCTTGAGAGACAAGTTTGTCCCCCAGAGGATGCCCTGTCCCTGGAATAGACTTTGCATTCATGTCAGACAGAATGCCTCAATGACCCTCTTCAAGCACAACCTTGATGAGTGGATAGGAATCCACAAATTTGTCCCAGGGGTTCCACTTTTTTCCATCATTGATAGGGGTGACAGGTGTTGACTGAGGTTTCTTTTTGAGGGGATAAACTCTTGGCTAGACTTGTAAGAGCCCCAGAGCCATTAGCCTAGTAACCTTCTATAATCCAAATGTTTAATTATCTTAATTGATGAACAGGCAAAGGAAAGTATAAAACCTGCACCATGTACAACATTTTCATAACAAAGATGCAACGCACAGACAACCAGCAACCAATGCACGAGGAAGACATTCATGCCAGTGCTGATTTTGTAAGTGATGTAAAGGAGCAGGATTAATTGCAATATAGTATGAGAAAATGCCCAGAGCCAGTTCATATACAATATAAAATAAAGATAAAATGTACTTATGTTATTTAAAGTATAAAATGTGGTGCCCAAAATTCAGACTCTATGTAGTAAAAATGATATTAGTTAACATGGTTGAAATACTTGTTTAATAATAGGCACAGGTGCCGAACATTGGAATCTTGTATCCAGTGTGACTGGTATCTTGTATCCAACATGACTGTCCACTATTGTAGACACAGATCAAAACAGAGTTCCACATCTCATGAAAGGATAAGAGATCACCTATCAGTGCATGTTAGACAAAGCACTTGCAGATTTCATTTGTTTCAAAAGTGTTAACAGCTCTTTGCATCATAAAATAGATACCCTCCGATGTTGAATAGTAGAATCTGTAGGTGTTTTTCAAGCTTCAGTACCTGAATGATAAATGATGTTTTTGCCTTATCATTACACTTTAAGTTGACAAATTTAACAATCTTAGGTACCTGCTTCTAGAAATGTATTGCCAAATAGGAATGGAATAACCAAACCCACACCATACCCTCCAGTGAATGATGTCTAAGAATGTTCATCACTCATAGAAATGTTAGGTTTAAGTAGCAGCCATACTAAAGCAGTTATATGATACCATGTTAGCATTATATGATGACCATACTAGGTAAATTACTTTTTCAACACATTTTACATGTAAAGCAAATAAGGGATAGTCATTTACCCGTGCATTTATAATCATAGTAGCATGACATGTCAATGCTTTCTATATTAATTCTTCTCTTAACTGAGCTTATAACATCCTATATTGTGACTGCATATTTGAATGCATTTTATTATTGAAACATTGTATTATATCTTTCAGGGGGTACCTATCACTTCATCAAGTCAAAACAGCGACACTCACATGTTCGACTCCACATCATCGACACTTTATAACATCGACGTTTCAGGTAAGCGATCTTCCCCCTCACAGGACCCATGGTAGCACTCGTTTCACTATTAAGAAGGTAAGGACAATGCTATCAGGGTAAATTTTGAAGAATGACGTAAACCTTACGCGTTAAAAGACAGAAACGAGTACTACCATGGGTCCTGTGAAAGGGAAGATCGCTTACCTGAAACGTCGATGTTATGAAGTGTCGATGATGTGGAGTCGAACATGTGAGTGTCGCTGTTTTGACTTGTCGATGAAGTGATAGATACCCCTTTCAGGTTATAAATCCACCTCCTAATTTTGACCATATTCATGGCTTTTTGCTAGCTTTTATCTTCCCTCTCCTATATCTCTGCTTGACTGAGGCATTCCTTCTAAATACCTGGCTTTCTTCCATAGTTTTTGTCTTCTTGCTCCTCTGCTTCCCATTTTTTCATCCTCATACTGACATATTTCTTAATATGTCAAGCATAGTACAAGATCACATGCATAAACACCTCCTGTTCTGAAAAGTACCAGTTTTAAAATTAAACAACTAATAACTAACGGTTCACTGTGCCTATTTTTCCTCCTTCTTAGTATTATGATCATGTAGCCATATAGCATGGTATTTCAGCCACTCTCCTTTATTTTAGTTTCCGCTCATACAATTTATTCCAATATATACAATATAATATTCAGCAGGATAATAAATGAGTAAAATTATGGACACGCATGAGCGCAAAAGTTACTGATGTGCATCTCAGATTTACATACAAGAAGTTAATTGATTATATAGAGACCAAACAGATGTTTTTAAACAAGAAAATAAGTACAGAAAGAGTAAGAAATGACTCTGTAGCAGAAATAAGGCAAGAGAGTGGTACAAAATATATTGGAGCTTACTGAAATGAAGAAAAACAGGGTGAGGATGGAGGCTCATTATCAAGGAAACGTGGACATTGCTGTGGTTAGACAGCAGGTGGCTGGCAGGAAAACACTGGTTGGTTAAGTTATTGAAGCAATGTTTCGTTTGTGAGCAATGAACAAGAATGTCTATTTGCTTAAAAAATCAGTCACAGAGACATAAAAGAGCATGCTTCATGACTTCAGCGAGTTGGAATGATGCTTTTCCAATACTTTTAGCAAATCTTGCTGAAAAGAAAGTAATGTGTTTAATTCTTTGTGCAGTTTTATGTGAAAATATTACATTGAAATTAGAACATGTCATTTGTTTACATATACTGCACTGCTAAATAAATGGCAGCGGTATTTTGCAAAACAGTTAGCATTAATGTGTTCTTTAACTTTTGTACAATGGTATACATAAAATCAAAACCAAACCAGTTTTAGAAAAAAGTGAGTCTGTATAAATAAAATGTACCATAAACCTTTTAAATAAAACTATTACACTGAGATCTTCAAATATAATATAAAGGCAAAATTATAGACAGACTCTTCCCAGAAAAAAAATCATAAACCAGACACCATCTAGAATTTTCAGATTTTTTTTCCAGTGTGTGCATCTTAATTAAACAGTATTGTTTGCAACTGGTAAACAGATTTAAGATCCATTCTTTATCTGCTTCTAATCTGTACTTTTCTTTGCCATGTAGTCTGCTTTAATTTCAACAACCTATTTACTTGTAATGCTTACTGCAATAAAAGTCTACATTTCTCCTTACTGTTTCAGTCTCAGAAAGGACCAGTAGTATCAACTGAGTAAATGCAAGATTTAAGCATTACATCTGAATCAATAAGATTGAGTTGAGCTATGTTGTGGAATAACAGATCCAAAATGTTGTGATCTTCTATTAATTCCATCCCAAATCCACAGTAGGAGCAGGATTCACAACCAGGTTTCTTGTGTTGCACTGCACAGACTTTATTACAATCAAACTCAGTGTTTATTTCATAGAAGAAGGAGAAAGTCTGGCATAAATCATAAAAGATCTCCTAAGATTCAAGCAGTCAGTACTGAATCTTCTACTTACAACTATCATATCTAAAAAGGTGCAAAAGATATAAGGCTCAGACATGTGCTGTTTTCAAGTAGAATATATGTATATGTTTGCACTCGTTCCATCACCCCTAACCTTCACTTAGAGGAAAACAAAGAACAAAAATATCAAAAGTCAGTGCATGCATATTATTTGGCTAGGGAAATTCTGAACCTCTGAATTGGAAAGTTAACATTTTTTTTAAAGAAATTAAATAAAAATCAAAATTCTTTGAATGAACTGTAACCCAGCAGCTCAGTGCTATGAGAATTACCTTTCCAAATCAGAATAACAGTGATACTATTCACAGCAAACTCTAGTCTGTGAAATAATATTTCATTGAATGAGCTTTGGCACTGACAAAACTGCAAATGATGATCACAAAAATCTTAGGGTGCATTAAAGCTATACAACTTAGAACTTGATTCGTCTAGCTTAATCTGTCAGAAATTGTCCATAACTTACAGGATGGAGAAGTAATTTGTATTAGGCATAGAACTGATTAATTTTGTAAGTGTCTGTAAAGGGTAGAGTCCACTCTGATTCAGTTTATTGAGATTCATGAGTAAATAAATTCCAACTGATTCTTGCTTCACAGCACTTCATGGGCTACTCAGTCCTTTAACACGCTCTTCCTAATGGCTACTTTAGGCAACACCCTGCATTTAAGCTCTTGTTATAGCTTTCTCAAAGAACAGTAGACACATTCATAAAGGAGTTAACTATAGTATAGATGCTGCTAATAATCGTGATATTTACCTTCAGGTATCCTAGACTAGAATAATTCTAATTGTTTTATATAAGTTATTCCTTTTTTACTCTAAACACTATGTTTTTGCATTTGCAAAGACACAACAGACCTACAGACATGTTTTGCTTTTTCACTCTCTCATTCACATTATTTCTGAAAAACACTGAACATTATTACATTTGTTTCTGCTATATGAATCAAATAGTATCTGCCGTACCAATACTCAAAACACTTGAAACAAAAACGCTTAAAGGGATCTGTCTGCATCTGTGAACATATAGCTTTTCCTCCTGTTTATTTCTGTTAAACAGATTCACATAAGTATGATGCACTTTTCTGTTGGTCAGACTCTACTCATTTTGATATATGCACTTTTTCCATTCTTTCCTGCCTCACTGCCTAGCAGAATTCTCTTACTGACGTTAAGTAAACAAGCATCTTTAAACAATTTGTTTGGTTTCTTTAAATAAGATTGCACAACTATGACATAAAACAACACAACTCAGCCAAATTTAGCAAGTATGCCATGAAGTTGTGCCCGAACAGTATAGCAACCAGCATGCAGATTTACTTACTTTGGACTATACAGAACATACGCTCAGATATTTTGTTACACAGTGATCTAGTCCATTGTCAAGCTTAACCACAACTGCTTAACTCCTCTTTCATATTTTATTAGTCCAGACTTACTGAAAAGTCTTTTGATACTATTTTTCATCTTTGTGTATGGCCTTTCTCATGTATCTCATTTTATGTACTCTCTCTCTTTTAGCTCTAACTTTCCATGGTATCCACATAGCTGCATTTCTGATCCATCTATAATCGTTTGTTTAACTGGTCATTTGACTTTACAACATAAGTATCCTTCATTTGCTGCCTATTACATTGCCAACTATTCAACATTTAATTATACATGCACACCTATCAAATCACTGGCACAACAAATGCCAACAGCTTTTTCCAGTAACACATCAGATTATGTCAGCAGTTTATCTCTTGTATTGTCATTCTTTATGCCACAGACTATTCTTTCTCAATTTATGAAGCCACATAGTTGACCAAATTTGCAGTCATGTAGTCTGTGACTCATCAAAGTGACCTTTCTCATCAATAATTTTTTGACCTGTTGATTTCTGATTAAAGCCAAATGTCTTAGCTAGTGTAATTGTGTTTGGCTATAACTTTATTTGTTCTACAAAACTGTTTTTCTCCTCTTCTTTCAGAGAATCATTACCTTGATCACTTTTTTTCCTTTGATATGAAGGAATGCGGCACATTTGTTTGTCCATGTGGACACCAACATAGAGATACAGCCCAAATCTTTGTATTCAAGATGAACAATAATTTGGCAGGCAACATTCCATCTTTTGGTGTTACTTGTGGTTGGATGGATGCTACATTGAGATAAAAATGAAGAAATGTTTTACAACCATGAATAAAATAGAGTTAGGATCATAGGAGGTTACTAGGCTTTTGTCCCTGAGGTACTTACAAGCCTAGCCAAGAATCGAGCCCATGTTCCAGCAAGTCAGCACCCCATGCCACTGTCCAGCAGGGACATGGGTGGAAACCCAGGGGTGTATTTTCTGTTACCCATCCAGTTACCAGATCCAATAAAAATATGGATTTTGTACTGAAAATTGAGCAAGCATCCTCTCTGTGAAAAAGCAAAATTACTGAGGTGAATTTCTCGGACATAATTTAAAAAAAAAGAAAAACTTACAAAGTTAATTGTACACACCTCCGTGTTGATCAGACATGCCATCTAAGTGCCAAACCAGCAGTAGGTTACACAAAAGGAGAACTAATATTGTGATGTAAACTGGCTTTGTCAGGGTTTCACCACTTTTCTAATGCAATGGTAAAATTTGTATATGAAGATATTTTTTTCTGATATACAATGTAAGAATGTACCTTTAACTTCTAATAGTTCCCTTTTTTGTAGAGATATGATATTCTAACAATTAATAGCTGTGGCAAAGATAAGCAAGCCTAAAGGGATGTGTATCATACAGAGTTGCATTTTCACTGAAACTCTATTAATGCATATTGAAGTTTACATAATCAAATAACTAACTTCCCATATTAATTGTAAGTCTGTACTATATCACATACAAATTATTTGACATTTTCCTCTGAAAACAGGGAAGAAAATATACTAGAAAACAGAAAAATCCATCTAAGTTTTTTGGACTTTTCTGCTTCAAATATCAAGGTCTTTCTCTCACTCAGATGACTCAGTTGTCCCCCTCTTCCTAAATTATTAGTTGGTGTTGGAAATAAAATATTGTGCAAGGATGATTTGAATTATTTGTTATGAACTATCCACAGTCCTCCTCCACACACCGTGTGTGTAGTGTTATGCATACTGGAGCTTGCCTATGGGTGCTTCAGTTTTGGTTCTTTTAAGTTAATAGTAGGTCTGAAATGCTCTACAAAGTAAGAGGTTGCAAAATGTTTAACCCAGTAACACACTTTGATAAGCAAACCCTGTGGATGTCCTATTTAACAGAACCAGAAGCTGTAAAAGTTGAGAGTTAGAGTTCTACTTAAGGAATATGTTAGCCCCAATATAAACTGCATTATGAGGTTAGCATGACCATCTCTTTAGTTGCCATGTGTCAAACTGTAAATCTGAGAAAAAGTAGTAGATGCATAGCATTGTAGTAATGATTCAGTATACAAATAAATAGATATAAAGAAGATACACGCACATCATTATACATTATTGATACATATGTATGCATGCATATATATATATATATATATATATATGTGTGCGTGTGTATGTTTGTTTGAGTGCACACACACACACGTATGGATTGATGACCATTGTTAAATGTATAACTTGTTGCAGATAATTGTGAAATAAAGTGAAATATATACCTTTCACTGATAGGTTCAGCAATGCCATTGTTTTCTTCCTGATCATAGCAGTCGTATAACAGTTCCTTGCTTTGTTACAGACTGAGTGCATAGCACATTTCTTTTTCAGTAAATAACACCTGTAATATCACTGCTGTCTGCCATATTAGTGTTGCACAGTACATCTGTAGACTCTTACCTGGCTGGTTACCATCAGTATTGCTAAGTTCTACATTTTTTAATACTTGCCATTACCAATAAATATGACAAACTAGTGTGTTTTTATGAGAATCCATTTTAATGCATATACTGGGTTAAAGCATGCATGCAGGTCAGTTAATGTTAACAATTAAAGTTCTGTTTATTCAGATCCTATAGTGACACAGCCACACACATTTTATGTCATCTCTCAAACATTCATGTCACAGTCTCACTGCAACTCACAATCTGTGATAATTCTGTGATTTTCAAACTCTCACTATAGTTGGATTTTACCTTATTGCCCTGATAACTAAAAGTGATGGCAAAGATTAAGGAATTAATACTGCACAGGTTCTAAAGTGCTAATAGATGAAAACGTAGTAATGACAGTTTAATTTATGATCAGTCAGTGATTAGTATCTGATCCTTGAAATTCACATAATTATTTAGGATGTATTATTTGTCTAAATATTTGTGTAATAATATAAGTCAATGCATGCCAGGAGGGTACAGAACTCCAAGTGACACACATTTTATTGGGTCCAATGTAATCATAAATTAATTTATTTCAAAACCTAGTCTGTTTTTGTAAAACATCAACACTTTTGTAACACTGGATATATTTACTAAAAATATTACTTTTATTCTTGCTGCATTGCTCACACATACATACATATGCAGTTCTTGAAAATCAGAGAAAGCAGTGGACAGAACCTGTTGTCATGATCCCCTTCAGTAAAACACACCACACCAAACTGGCATTTTACAACCTTTTGTTAAACTTCCATTAACATAACTTTATTGAATCATTCCAATTTATTAATCACAAATGAACGTCCTTGTATCCATTCACTAGGGTAATGTATCTCTGCTCAACCTGAATAAGCAGCATTGTCGCCCATGCTCACTTATTTTACTTATCAAAGCAGCATCCTATCACTCTGTTCCATCCTCCAAACTCCTTGCATCAAAACCCAACAGCAGAGGTAGAACAGAAAAGGAAGAGCCTGTCCATCTTCTCCACCTAAGGACCCAACCCCAAAGCAAGCCAATCCAAAATATCATCCAAAAAAAAAAAGAAAGGAGGGAAAGCAGGGTAGCAAAATCACTCCTAAATCTGAGCTCATTCCCAGTTACACTCCCAGAAGTCCCAATCCACATGTAACTCACTTTCCTCCAACTTCCCAGTATTGGATTAACCTTCTCTGCCCCACGGGTCTACATAAACTCCTCCCCCTTCAACTTGGCCTTATGATCTTCCACACCCAACCCCATCACTCCCTTACTACCGCAAAACCCTCCTGTTATCTCTATTACCCCTAAAATACCTAATTTATTGACAGATGTTTCTCAATACAGTTCTCGATCTATATTTCCTCATAATATAGCAGAAGGACTACTTTAAAGAAGCTGGTATATTTCATCAAAAGTACTAGACCTAAGACCATTTATTTGAAATATTAAATTAATTTTATCTCTAATAAGTGAGCAAATCGGTTTTAATCACACACACACCTATATGTGTGTGTGTGTGTGTGTGTGTGTATATATATATAAAAATATGGATAGCCATTACAGAAAAATAAATATAATTAATCTTTCTGATTTTGCAGTTTATAGAAAATAATATTACGGACTTAATATTCCGAATGCTGCCCCTTTGGATATCCTTAAGAACACTTGCTCAATGCTGTTTTTTTCTTTTTCTTGTGTATTTTAGCTTAAAATGTACATCGAAAATTGTAGTCTTCCTCAATACATGTTGTAGCAATGTGCTTTTGTTTGAAGATTTTTTTAACCTCTGAGATTCAAAGTTCCTAATGAATAAACATTTTTTTTCTTTTTTTTAACATTTTTATGAATAATTGCAAAGAAATACCATAACTGGAAATTTGTAAGAAAATCCTGTTTTCAGCCTGTAGCTGGCCTACCTATTGCAAAAACACTTACCTAGTATGTTGGGGTAATTGCTAAGAATCCTCCTGCTCCACAGTTGTATGTTTGTATATATATATATATATATATATATGTATATATATGTGTGTGTGTGTGTGTGTATATGTATGTATATATATATATATATATATATATATATATATATATATATATATATACATACACACACACACACATATGTTGAGATATTTTTTTCTATTTAGAGTTACTGAAATCAAGTCAAAATGCAGTAATCATGTTTACAGTCTGTGCATTTTGATCTTACATTAACACAAAGTAGCCTGTCTGTAATCATTATAGAAATTGCTCTTCTTCAGTTTTGTCCTTATTGAGTTCATTACTCTGATGATAATTTACTTCATTTAATTATAAGCTATTTTTATTTGATATGATTTTGCCAACAACATTTTCAGAGGATTCATATCGGACATTTGTAAAGACAGCTGCATTTCACAAAGCTACAAAACTCATCATGTTGATTTATAACAAGCTAATAATCGTAATGAAGGCACATGCTTATGTAGCAGTTTAATAGTGAAATACCACTACTGCTCTTTATGTTAAGTAATCTAAATAGAAATACAAATCACTGAGTATATACATATATATATATATATATATATATATATATATATATAAATATATATATAAATATATATATATATATATATACTGTGAGCTATAAAGGCTGATAGTGAACAATAAATGAAAAAGAATGTAATTGAATAGTAAAATAAAAAAGGTCAATATACGCATTTATGTGTGTACATGTTTATTGAGTCCTTATGAGCATTTTTTGCATATGATAAATCATAAACATTAATATCATCTTGTCATCATAAGTAACACAAGGCATGCAACTGTTATGCCACAAGTGAGTATTTTTTAAGAGTTCAGTTTTTGGCATAAAGCAAAAATAAATTGGTGCAAACTACTTGCTTTTCTTTCATGTTTTTGCTGAGATTGTACAGATAACATAGACATAAAAAACATTTTTAATCAAAATACCTTTGATAATGAATGAATCATTTTTACACTCACTGAAATCCTAGTATACATACAAACGCAGACAACTTTTGTTTGTTCAGTTTTTTTTCAATTATCTTTGTGAAGAATAAAAAGTTAATTGTGTGAAAAGTAAAAAGTTATGTTTTATTGTATCAGAAAAGAATCAGAAAAAAAATGATTAATAATAATGCCAATGGAAACGTCGCGGTAATGGAGATACTGTTGTTGTTGTCAATATGTTGCTTTAAAGATAACCCACCTTAGGAGTCTATTTGATGAAGAAACACACCCTGCAATTCATGTGCTGCTATAAAATGAGACAGTTATTACAAGACTTTTCTTAAGGGGAAAGAAAGTCATTTTCTGACACCCATTCTCATCATCTGTTTTTTTTTCTTCCTGCCACTCACTTCCACCCAGTTCAATAAACATCCTTATGTCTGTCAGGATCATCCCGTGCTATAGTATTTCTTGAAGGCAAGGTAAAATTAAAAACATAAAATAAATTCTGTCATACATGGCATCGAGTATTTTCAGTTCTGGATCTCTTGACTGATGCTACCAAGGAACAAATATAAGAAATAACTAACTTGCAAAAAACACGTCTGTTTCTGGCACAGATGCAGAACAATAAACCTTGCCGAAATATAAACCAAAGCTAATATAAGAAGAAATCCCATTCCATAAAGTTTGTTTCTACATAAAGATTATGACATTTTTTAAATTTTAAGGTATCTTTATGAATAGACATTAGTAAAGTTGAATACTTAATATTGCATGG